>NC_056744.1:593679375-593781875 GCF_019279795.1 Protopterus annectens
GCCTGCAGGAATTTCCTTGCAGAAAGCTGAGTCAAAGTTGCCAAGGTTTTGAAAATTGAAGCCAGCTGTAATTGTTTTTCGGATGTCAGAAATGCCATCTGGGTTGTGGTGTTTAGAAGAGCACCCAGAAAAGTTATCTGTTGAGAGGGTGTCCAATTTGACTTTTTTATGTTTACAGAGAATCCCAGGAACTTGAGAAGGTTCTGAACAAATTCTAGATGCTAGAGTAAGACATCCTTGCTGTCTGCCTGAATTAGACAATCACCCAGATACGGGTAAATTTGAATTCCCTTGAGCCTGCAAATAAGCTACTACTGGAGCCAGGCATTTGGTGAAGACCCTGGGCGCAGTAGACAATCCAAAGGGCAGAGCAGAGAATTGATAGTGCCTCGATCCAGCCCTGAACCTGAGGTATTTTCTGCATTCCTGCCTGATGGGAATGTGTAAATATGCCTCCTTTAAATCCAAAGTTACCATCCATGCATTTTTGGTCAGCATTGGAAGTAGCTGCTGAAGAGTAAGCATCTTGAATTTTGGTATCTCGAGAAAAGTGTTCAAGACTGACAGATCCAGAATGGGTCTCCATGAATTTTGCTTTTTGGGGACTAGAAAAAGCCTTGAGTAAAAACCTTGTCCCATCTCTGAAAGTGGAACCAATTCTATGGCTTTCATAGCCAAGAGAGCCTCCCACCTGGTTTAAGGCCTCTAACCATTGATGTTTTGGAAGATCCGGCCAGCCACTTGGTCTTGGTAGAGTATGAAAATGGAATTTGTAACCTCTTGAAACCACATCCAGAACCCACTTGTCTTGGGTTATAGGAGTCCAATTTAGGTGAAAAAGGGAAAGTTTTCCTCCGAGTGGGGCTTCCAGGCAAGAAGTTCCTGCAGCCCAACAGAGAGAGTCATTGAGCCTGTTTTCTATGAGCTTGCGACCTGTCCTCTCCTCCCCTAGGGGTGGAAGCAGTCCACTGTCTTGGTCTATAAAGAGGCTTGTGTTTGAGGCCTTCCTCGGGAGCGTCTGTATCTACCCCTCTGAGGCCCGTCTGAATTGGGAAAGGACCAATTTTTTGTAGGCCAATTCCTACTAAATCTGGGTGGCTGAACTTGTAAGAAATCTTTAACTGTTTGCATGGATTTTGCCTTGTCCTCCATCTTCTTTATCACCTCTTCAGCCTTAGGTCCAAACAAAACATTATGCTCAACAGGAGCATCCAATAACTTAGCTTTTACTTGATCAGGCAAGTTGTGTTCCTTTAACCAAGCATGCCTTCTAATGACTGTACCAGAGGCAGCAGCCCTACGAGAAGCCTCCAAGGCATCAAATCCACAGTGTAAACCATGCTTCCCAACTTGTTCAGTGGCATGCATTAAGTCATGTAATTCCTTATCATCTGCACAGGCAGAAATGGAAGTTAGCTTTTGTTTCAAAACAGAGAGAAGAAATTGCTGGTATTTCAGCATATGAAATTGGCAGTTTAAAGCCCTAATAGATAATGTAGCAGAAGTGTACACTTTTTTGCCCCATCTTCTAAAGATCTGGAATCCTTCTCAGTGGGAATGGGGTTTTTAGCAGTAGCGGCCTTAACCCCCTTAGGACCCTGAGAAATGGTTTCAGGATCAACAGTAGGATTCTTGTATGAATACTGGTGGGAATCAGGAACCCTGTAATATCTGTCTGGCTTAACAGGAGCTGGAGGAAGAGAGTCCGGAGTTAAATTAGCTTCTGAAAAAGCATCATCCACAATATCCAAAATAGGAGGAATAGCCAGGGGTCTATGTTGGGGAAGAAGAAGAAAATCCCTAAGTCTTTTCTTAGATTCCGAGTACTCCTGTCCTTCCCAGTGAAAATGTTCCCTCATTTCAAGTAAAGTTTCCCCAAAAGAGAAATCCTCAGGGGGAGAAGCTGAAGGAATGGATTCCTCAGCATCAGAATCCTCATAAGGAGGGAAAGAATATTCCTGGTCAGAAGAAGAAACTGTAGAAACAGAAGCCTGATCAGAGGAGTCATAATACACTTCCTGCCTTGGCCTTTTATCAGGAGGGGGATGTGAAACCCTAATCATAGTAAGTAAGTCCTCCGCCATTTTAAGTAACTGTTTCTGAGACTTGGGTGCCGGATCAGAAGAGGCCTGTGCTGTAGTCTTTGATTTGGAAGGAGTCTTTGCCTTTGCCTTTATTAGAAGCTGAGTAGGCCTGAAAACCCCTTCGGAAGCCGGTACCTGCACAGCGGCTCCAGACCCATCTGAAGGAGCATTGTCCGAAGGTCCAGCAACAGAAATATTCAAAGGCCTAGTTGGCTCCTCGTGGGAGTCCGTTTCGGTCATCGGTTCCGAAATGGCCGACGACAGGGGCTGCAAAAGAACCTCACTGACGACGGCCGAACCTGAAGCTGGCTCTGCTTGTACAATATCGTCCGATTTGGACCTCGGAGGCCTGCCTTTATCCTTGCGTCATTTGTGAACTCCGACAGCCGGAACCGAATCCGACGACATTTTGTAATTAAAGCACCTACCGAAGTAATGAAATGCAAAATTGTACCTTTGTTTAATCGTATGTTGATTGAATCTAGCACAAAACCGACAACTAGCTACATCGTGGTCAGGGCCTAAGCAAGGAATACAGTAAGAATGAAAATCCTTATGAGGTATTTGCTTCCCACAAGAAATACAATTATTAACTTTTTCTGACATCAGACTGGAGCAAGAAAGAAGTTTCCCCAACGGGGTACTTAGCTTTGAGTAGGAGAAGAAAGTCTTTGGACTGAAGTATGATTAGCAAAAATTGTCAGGAGTCAGCCGACTGGCAAATGCGAACTACTATCACCGCACGGCAAGAAAGACTGGAGAACATGGCGTTGGCTGTCAGCTTTGTACTCCTGGTGCTCTGACGTCAGGGAGCATGGCTGAACAGCCGACGCCGGACCCAGACTTTGGGATTCTGGCCGACCGAGGACTGCCTGCCGGCAGGGGAGAACCCTACAGTCATGACTGCAACAGTGAAACACGATGAACATCTGGGTGCCACCCTAGGAGCAGAGCTGGAGTTTGCCCTATAGGCCAGGCACAAGACACCTCTCAGCAGCCTATAATATACAGAGTACAGTGGCAGGGCTCTCAGCCTGTCCATGTAAGTCATGGTTTGGAGTCCCAGTATTTTCTAAGTGAAAAACCTCTGAGGTCTCTCCAGCTGCTGCTGGTGTCTGGTAAGGTACATGAAAAAGGGTGAATTATAGTCTATTAGTGGTCTGATGAGGTCAAGTACAGTGGCTTTATAACATCCCTTGACCTGGATGCTATGCCCTTGCTTATGAGGTGTGCCACACAGAAGACTTTTCTTACCACTGTGAAAACTGTGTCTGTGTTCTGATGTATTCTATAACCTGGACAGGGTTTAGGAGAGATTTGGCTGTGTTGACTGCAATTCCTAGCTGCTATGCAAGACAGGTCCAGAATGGGCCTCAAGTCCCCAGTCTTTTTTGGCACCAAAAAGAACCTGGAATAGATGCCCGGTCCAGACTGATCTTGGGGGATGGGTTTGATGGCTCACTTCTTTAGCAGCTTAATTATCTCTAGTGCCACTGCTTCTCTTTGCACGGGTGGTACGTCTGGGAGGTGTTTGGATGTAGTGGGAGAAACCAGAAATGGGATTGTATAACCTCTGGATATAATCTGAAGCACCCAACGGTCAGATGACATGAACTCTCATGCTGTCAGGTGCAATGACAGATGACCCCCGACTGCCTCCAGCGCAGAGCTGTCAGGCAATCCCTTAGAGCTGCTGGGCAATTCTCGAAACCCAAAATTTCTCAGACTCCCTCTGCCTCTGGGCTATCTGTCTGGTCCCCATCTGCCATTAGGGGAAGAGTCCCGAGTGTCCCGGGAATACTGAGACTTCTGGAACCACATCTTCTTTTGCCCTCACTGACTCCTAGAAAAGTATCTTTGAGGGATCAAGAAGTGGATCCCAATGGCAGACAGCATCTTCCCATCCTTCTCACTCTGGACCAAAGTGTCACGGACAGTCTTTCCAAATAGGGAAAAGCTGTCATAAGGGGCATTTGCAAAAGACACCCTGAAGGGCTCAGTGAACTGACACAACCTGAGCCAGGCGTGACGCCTCATAGCAATGCCAGACCCAGCTGCCCCCTTGGTGGCATGCGAGAAGAGGCGCATGGATGTATTAGAGACCATTTTCAAGGTGGTCATCCTAGCACTGAACATACGCCTGTCCTCCTGTGACATGGACTCTAGGGGTGACTCAGCTAGTTTCTTGACCAGGTCATGCTTTAGTCATGTAACATGGGCCAGATAGTTCCGCACCCTTATAGAAAAGGTTGCGGATGCATACACCCACTTCCCTAGGTGATCCATTGTCCTGGACTCTCGGTCAGGGGGGGATGGACTGTCGAACTCTCCTCTGCTAGTTCCTTCTTGGTGGTGGCTGCTACCACCATAGCGTCTACTGGGAACCCTTTATTCCAGCAGGCCTGTCATCAGGGGAGCTTAAAATTTTATGACGCTTCGGAATTGGCTGCACGGTGTCCGGTTCCTTCTAAGCCCGCGAGGTGACCAAGTCAACTAAGGAATCTGCAGGGGGGACACCCAGGAAGTAGATGGGCCCATGCTGAAGGCCTTCAGGAACACACACTCATCCAAGGAAGGTTTTGGGGTGGACCAACCTCCCCGATGGAGCAATAGTTCCATGATGTCTCCAAAAAAGTCATCCTTGGGAGGTGATCTGGGAGAACCTTCCCCTTCCTCCAAATTGGTGTCCTCAGTGAGGGACTCTGGGGAAGAGTCCAAGTGGCTCCTCTTGCATGTATGCTTGTGAGGAACCTCGCCAATGGGGCTCTCAGGAGCGGGCTCACAAATCACATGTTCCTCAAGAGGAACAGTCTGGGGCTCTTCGAGCACGGGCTGTTCCTGCGGTAAAATGACGGGAGTCATACCCAAAGCAGAGGGAGTCAGGGCAGAATCCGAAGAGACAGTCAGGGGTCTCGATCCACTGGAGAGAACCCTTTCCACCATGTCAAATGCCGAGGGTGAGCGAGCTTCCTGGGATGTCAGTAAGGGAGCTGCTCTCCCCGGATCTGATAAGGGGATTGGAGCCGGGCCCGAAGGAGAGCGCTGAGGAGATGGCCGCAACACAAGGTTGGCGCTGACGGGAAAAATTCCACCCCCCTCAGATCAGATACCCAGGCTACGGCTCCGAGAGCCGCTCAGATCTGAGCCAGTCAGATCCAATGTGCTCCAGGTAACTGCTGGCATCAAGGTAGCAGGTACCATCAGCGCCAGCCCACTGACCCCGAAACCTCTCTGATCCAGATACCCCAAAACCAGAGGTTGGATCAGAGAAGGAGAAATAGGTGTAAAGAAGGGAAGCAAGTTCCCTCTCCAAAGGGGCTGGTAAGACTCCCATCTGGATTTGTGTACGAATAAATTTCATCATTTTATCCATGGCAGCTTCGGATAAAGTGCAGGTGGACCATGATGATGCCACGGACTCCGACCTGGCTGGTCGGTGTGCTGAAGCCCTAGACGATGAACTAGGCCTCCTCTGGCACCAGCAAAAACCTGGGCGATCAAAGCCGAGGGGAGTCAGGTCTAGGTACAGCCTGTATTTTTGGAGGATGCCTGGCCGGAGCAGAATGGTCCAGGGACCTCTTCCTCTATCTCCTTTGTCCTCTCTCTTTCTCTCTGCCCTTACAATGCTCTCCTTCCACAGGCCTAGAGGCAGGAGGGTGAGTCCCGGCCTGGGAGGGAGAGGCAGAGGGAGAGAGGACGCTGAAGCAGTCACAGCCGTGACCGAAGAGGTAGTGGAGGCAACCACCTGTTTCATAGGAAGGAGACCCTTAATAACAAGTTTTGCTCTATGATCTTTTAGGGCTCGTGGATTAAAGCCCGCGCAAATGCCACAGTCGGTAGAAAGATGGGCTACTCCTAGGCAAACACATAGAGTGTGGCCATTGGCTGGCAACAATTCATGGTCAAACTCTGTGCACTTCCTGAATATTTGTTTAGGCTGATCAAAAAAAAAAAAAGAGACACAAGGCCTCCCAGCAATCCACCACATGCTCAAAGATGCACACACAGAGCTGGGGAGGGGGGACTCAAACTAACTTTTTTTTAAATGTGACATGCCAGCGAGGGGAGGAAAGGGAAAAGCCTGCACTACTAACAGGCACACACAAAACTACTGAAAGTTTATCTTAAAGTTTCAAAAAACTACTCAATGCCCAGAGCTCAGAGACCACGATGCAAGTGATAGCCATGGCAAATGAGATCTGAGGGAAGGAAGGTGGTGGTGTATTATGGGTAGGGGAGGAGTCTGGAGCTCAGAGCAGATGCTTGTGAAGTTGCCGGCTCGGATCTGATCCGGATTCCTACAGGTTGAAGACCAAATGAAGTAAACTAATTTAGATCTCATAGTACCTCTTATGGATGTCAGCTACCCGAGCAAACTCCCATTTACAAAATTCCATCATCCTGGTGACTGTCCCCCCAAATGAAATTTCCTCAAAGGAAGTATCAGTACTATTAGATTCCTTTTCCTCTGACCCATAGTCTAAAGGAGAAGGACGTTGGGAAGAGTAAGCAAGGGATTCCTCATCAGACTCAGACTCCTCCTCAGAGTAATCCCATTCTCTGGGCTTTTGAGGGGAGTACAGAACCAAGGAGGCACGTGAACAGAAACTCCCTGAGGGGGGTTTAATGCCATTAAAGCATTAAACAAACCCCAAGTAAAAGCATGCCACTCACTCTGTGGATCCCTAGGATTTATTTTTTTGTTTTTTTCTTTAAAAGAATGTCTACCCTATAAAACTTAGAAGGATCTGACCCAAGACGGCATTCAGTAACTGTAGTAGGAACTTCTTCCCTAACTAAAATCTGCAGAACACCCCTAGGCCCCTTGAAATAATCAACTGTGGTTCCCCTTGAATGTTCAAAATGGATGACTGCATAGCATCATCAGACGTGCTGCCAAGCCAGATCCTCACCACCCTCCAGCCCAGTTACAGCAGAGGATGCAGACAACAAAGCCAAGCGAGTCTCCAGGCTCTCACAGACCTTGGGAGGAAATGCCTGGTGGAGGGTGGACAGCAGACGATTCCGGTTTGAACTTTTTAACCTTCTTCTTCCCTAACAGCTGACCCTCTGGGCAGGAGGCTCCTTCCACTGTTTCTTTAGCAAGAAGCTTAAGGCTCTGGTTTTCAAGATACAAAGTAATGGAAGAAAGCCTACTATGAAGTGTTTCTGGTACGAAAGCTTGACAAATCAAACAGGTCAAATGGTTGTGAGAAAATCCTAGGCTAAAAAAAAGACACTTTTCATGGCGGTCTTTATGGGGAATTGTTTCCCGCACTGGCATTTACCCTTCCTGGATAACATAACTCCCCAGAGCAACAAAAAAGCTAAGGAAAAACAAAACCCCAATGGGGCACTTACATGCAACAGCTTAGTACAGCAAGAAGACATATACATTCAACTAAACAAAAACTGTTCAAACTGGCAGAAATGACATAGGCATTCAGACCTACAATCTGGAGATACGTTTGGACTGGTAGCAAGGAAGTTCTGAGGATGGTATGTCTAGAGGTCATCTTTATGCCCTACACTACACAAGGAGCATATGTGTGACATTCGGCGTACCTTAAAGCAACAGTAGGCTTTGGTATACTGATCGACACTGGGGTTCTACAGCAGGGAATCCCATACATTAAGAATACTGCAACAGTGAATGTAAGAACATCTGTGATATTGTCCGTCTTCAACAGGAAGACTCCAGGTTTCCATCTCTTTTACATTTGTTAACCGGGGTGTCTGAGCAGAAAAGGCCCTTTTTCAGCAGAGGCCCGGGGAAAAAAGCTCCACAAAGAAAAATTAGATACATTTAGTTAGACATGATCAGTATACACATCTTCTTCTTCTTTCGGCTTTTCCCGGTTAGGGGTCGCCACAGCGGATCACCTGTCCGCTCATGATTGGCAGTGGAGTTTTATGGTGTTGAGTTGCCAGCTCGGCACCCAACCTTCCACTGAAGGCACACACACACACCTAGGGCCAATTTGGAGTGTCCAATCCACCTACAGCATGTCTTTGGGATGTGGGAGGAAACCGGGGCACCCAGAGGAAACCCACACGACCACAGGGAGGACATGCGGACTCCACACAGAAGGCACCCCAGCCGAGGATCGAACCGGAGACATGATCAGTATACACACAAATTACAAAAGACATGTTTTTACAGTGGTATGCAGCACATCAACAGTTACATTGGAGAGAACAAACAAGAAAATACTAATTTAAAAATAAAGGGAATTAATAGATTTATGGTGTACAGCTGAAATTTGGAACACAAGTAGAATACATACATAGTACACAGGTGCAGTACCTACATTGTAGATTAGCCAGTGTTTGTGAGTAAGATAGAAAACTATTATTAAGTACTCTAGTATGTATACCTTATCCACTTTCACTAGCCTGGAGAGCAATCATGGCACTGCCAACTTTGCTTGAGATGTTGCCTGATGAGGTCTTTAAAGGAGGCTTTGGATGATGTGTTTTGAATACTAGTGGGGTCAGAGTTCCATTTTTTAGCTACTGAACGACTATATAGCGCATCTCCAAAGCTATTGTAGCTGTTGGTGACTTCTAGTAGTAGTTTGCTTGATGATCTAAGAGGCCTTTTGGCTGAGTGATGTACTAGGTTTTTGAGGGCAGGACACTTATTGGGGAGGTAATAGATAGAATGACAGAGGCAGAGCTGATTGTAAGTTAAGTAGTTGGGCTGTTCAAGCCAGTGGAGCTGTCTCAAAGCAGTACAGTGATGAGTTCTATATGAACAATTTGCAGCAAAGCGGGCAATTCCGTTATAGCAGGCTTCCATTTTGCTTAGTTCAGTTTTGTTGAGATTAGTCAGAATGGGAGATGCATAGAGTAGGGTGGATAGAAGTTGAGAGTGAGCAATGGCTGATCTTGTGTTGGTAAGAAATGGTTTGATACCGTAGAGTGATCCCAGTTTGGCATGTACTTTTTTTAATAGTTAAGTTGAGATGACTAACAAATTTTAGGTGGGAGTCTATGGTTATTCCCAATAGCTTAGCCTGTGCCACTGGAGCGAATGGAGTAGCATTTGTGGAGTAGATAGTGAATCGACTGTTATCAAGGTTTTTGTTAGAACTGGTTATAATCATAAGCTGAGTTTTCTTTGGATTGAGGATAAGTTGGGCTTTGGTAAAGTAGTTTTCAACGTCAGAGAATGCTAGTTGAGTTGTTTGTAGGAAGGTGGGAATGTTTTGTGCAGCACAGATTAAGGTAGCGTCATCTGCATATTGAAGATAGATGCATGCTGTGTGGAGGTATGGAGGTCATTTGTGAAGACTGTGAATAGTAGTGGTCCTAAGATAGAACCCTGTGGGACTCCTACAGTTATGGGCAGCTGAGGTGAGAGAATTTTCCCATTTCACAGCTTGGTACCTGTCAGTTAAGTAGCTTTGGAACCAGGTAAGAGTGGAATTTGATAGGCGGTATTGGTTTAGTTTGCTTAGCAGGATTTGGTGTGAGACTGTGTCAAATGCTTTGGACATATCCAAAAAAAGAGTTGACACCTGGAGGCCTTCATTTCTGAGACAGTTTACTGTGTCTGTGAAGCAGAGGAGGGCTGTAGTAGTACTATGGGCAGGTCTGAAACCATGCTGAGTAGGTGACAAGATGTTGCTAGTTTAGCATCTGAGTATGGATGCATTTTTCTAAGATTTTGGCCAGGGGAGAGAGTAAAGCAATGGGTCTGTATTTATTAAGTTCAGTGGAGGTCCCGCCTTTATGTATGGGTGTAACATAGGATATTTTCCAGAGTTTGGGCACATAGTTTTCAACAATTGATCTGTTTATGACAGTGGAGACTGGGATAGCAATAGCATCTGCTGAGAGTTTTAAGAACTAGTTGGGGAGTAGGTCGGCTGCTGTTGATGAGGTTTTTAGTTTGGAGAGCATGCTTTTGATTGAAGCGGTGAAAACTATTTTAAGGGTAAAGCTTGTAATAGTGTTGTGTTGGGGGGGGGATAGTGAGGAAGGAACTGTCCTGTGATACTAAGGATAGAACTGAGTACACAAAGTGGGAGTTGAATTGTGTTTCGATGGGAACTTTAGTGTCAGGGGTAGTTGGTTTGGGAGTAGCCCTTTGGGTGGATTTTAGTAGCTGGTTTACATTTTTCCAAAATTTTGGGGGGTTGTATTGGTATTTAGTTTGTAATGTTGTATAGTAGGATTTTTTGTCCAGCCTAATGCATTTTTTGCACGGTTGCACAGTTCTTGGTACTTAGGCTTTGTGTTTCTTTGTTTTTTTTTTTTTTATAGTAAAGCCAGGCAGTGTCTCTGGATTTGAGGATTTGTATGGTTTCTTTACTGAGCCAGGGGTTTGTAGAGGTTCTAACCTTGATTTTGCGCAATGGAGCGACAGTGTCTAGGTGTTGTAGAAATGTTTTGTTGAAATATGCTACAGCCTGGTCAAGTGGGAGGGTTTTTAGGGGGGGGGGGTTCAGTCACAGTTACAGAGTAAAGTGTTGAGGACCTCAGGAGAGAATGTTTTTGTGTTTCTAGTGGATATATAGTTAGTGGTTTTGCATATGCTTGTTCGCCTATGTATAAAGTATATTATGTTGTGGTCACTTAAGGTGTCTGGGAGACTGCCTGTGTGAGGGTACAATGTGGGGTTGTTAGTTAGGACCCAGTCAAGGATGGATTCCCTTTTAGATTTTTATCACATCTAGTTGGAATTTGGACTAGCTGCTGGTAGCCATGGAGATTTATTAGATTACTTGGTGGTTCTGATATACAGGTGAACCAATCTAGGTTGAAGTCCCCCAGAATAAGGGTTTCTTGTGAGTATGTGGAAGAACACCAGGATAAGACGTCTTCAAGGATAGCAGGTGCATTACCAGGTGGAATATAGATCACAATTGTGGTGGTGACCTTTTTAGGGTGAAGATGAAGGTGTGAGATAAGTATGTCCCAATTATTGGGGGAGGGGTAGGAGTTTGGTAATTGACAGACAGTTAAGTTGGACTTGTACAGTAAGGCAGTTCCACCCCCTTTACGAAGTGGTCTGTCTTGTCTAATGATATTGTAGCTGGTAGGGAGAACTTCTGAGTTAGCTATGTTTTTATTTAGCCAGGTTTCTGTTAAATCAACTATATCTGGGGAGTAGTGTGCTATTGTGGCCTGGAGTTCAGGTATTTTATTTTTGATACTTCTAATATTAATATTTAGCATTAAAAGATGGCTGTATTTGCTGCTGTTGGTGATTTGCCCAGGGATGAAGAAAGTGGGGGTATGTTCTGACATTTGTGTTGGAGCAGTTTGTGTTGGACAGGATGGATTTGGGCCTGGGTTGAGGTGGATATCCCCACTTATGGTGAGCCTGCTGTTAAAATGGTGATACAGATGTTGGAGCTTGGTGAGGAGTGTGAGAAAGTATTTTTTTGGAGCAGGAATGAGAGTATATGTGTTTAGTTCTGAATTGGTCTGTTATGTAGTTCTTGAACAATTGTGGGCAGATATTATTATAATGTGTGGTGTCTGTATATGAGAGTGCATAATGTAGTGTTGTGCTACTACGTTTAGGGATATTGCTAGAGTGATAACTTGTAGTGTTGTAAAGAATTATGAGAGGACACACTAGACTTAGTTGTGTGATAGTCATGGTTATAAAGTTTAAGTTGGTTCTAGGTGGGGAGTCTGAAGAGGAATTACAGGGTTGCACTATATATGGATGGGGGAGTAGTGTGGGTGATGTAAAAAAAATGCCTAGTGGAAATGAGAGTGATTGGGAGTATTTTGTGTGGAGCAAATTGGTGTGGTATAATGTGATATGACTTGAGGAGCTGTGATTGGTGGAGGTGATGTGAGGGTGAGCTGTGGGTGTGGCTGTGATTACTATAAATGTAGAGGTAGTGGGGGCGGGAGGAAATAGGGGGCAGGGGAGCAGAGAGAGCCCAAGCATTAGCGAGGTCGAACGGAGCGGGGCAGAGCCCACCAAGACAAGAGAAAAAGGTAAGTATTACTTTACAAATCTGAACTCTTTGAACAAATTCCTGAGGTCTAATGGCTTACCAGCAAGCAGAATGTAATTGCTGAAGAGCACTGGTGTCCTGGTGGGAGACTAGAAATTTAAAGACGGCTCAATGCTCAGCAGGAGTCTAATATACACTTAGTACTGGGGGAGGGAGATAGCACCAGGAGTGTAAACCAGGTGGAATGCAAAAAAAAAAAACAGAGAGGCAATCAGTGAAGGCCTCAGAGGGGGTAAGTAATAATTCAAACTACCTGTAAAGTGAAGGAGAGAAGAGACAGCAAAGTTTATTAACGTTGGGAGTGTGTCTTCACATTGACTTGCTGATTAGTAACCAGTTTGTTCACAGATTAGAGTAGGCAGATACATTAGCAATGAAGGGGAATGTATAGAGATGCAAATAAACAGGTGGGCCTCCAAGTGATACAAACTAAGGCAGAAAGCACTGAGAGGGCTGCTTGATGGTTAATTTAGTCACAGGGATTTGAATTAAATGTATACTGTATTGGACAGTTAGGATTACTTACTCTCATAAAACATACAAGTAGAATGCCTGGGTGGACTGACCCTGCTCTTGAGGCTCAAAATGTATATCCTTGTTTAGTTTTCAGTACTGATTCCTTCTTATACTGTATGGGTGGAGTATTAGCCGCAGACTGCAGATTTGCTTGAGTGCGCTCTGAAGAGAGAGAGAGAGAGAAAAAAAAGAGAGGATAAAGCTAGTAGGAGACAAAGATAAGTCAAAGGAAGTAATAGGAGGGTGTAAAAGATACAATTCTGTGGATAGTGTGGATAAAGCAGGAGAATAGATGCTACTGCTACAGTTTGAGTGTGCTTCAACAGTTACCGCATCACAGTGCCATAACTTAGTTTGGAAAAAGGTTAATAAATCATGCACAATACATTTATCAGCCAATTATCCTGTGCATACAAGAAAAAGGAAAATGAACACTTAGCAGAGCTGAATCAGTAGCAGAGACAACTGTAGTGCTAAATCAGTAAATACGGTTTCTAACTCCAACACTAAGTCAATTAGATTAACATTATAGTTATAACAGCAGTTTTAGTACATCATAGTAGCATAGAGACAACATAGCTGCAGTGGTAGTGTCAGTAAAAACACAATTCCTGAATGACAGAATCAACCAGTTAAATAAACAGATAAGCAGATCAGTAGTCAGGAATCAGCAAAATGAAAACTAGTTGTATAGATCCAAATACAGCAAAAAGTATTACTTTACAAATCTGAACACTTTAAACAAATTCCTGAGGTCTAATGGCTTACCAGCAAGCAGAATGTAATTGCTGAATAGCACTTGTGTCTTGGTGGGAGACTAGAAATTTAAAGATGACTCCATGCTCAGCATGAGTCTAATATAGACTTGGTATTGGGGGAGGGAGATAGCACAAGGGGTGTAAACCAGGTGGAATGCAAAAAAACAGAGAGGCAATCAGTGGAAATCAGTGAAGGCTTCAGAGGGGGTAATAAGAAGTTATGTACTCACCATAACGTTCCATCTGAGTAGGTATCTTCATTTGTCTGCAATCTTTGGGATACGGATCCGAGCCGGCAACTTCTATCACAGCATAGATCCGAGCTCCTAGCTCCTCCCCTTACCCATAATCCCCTGCCTACCCTGACTGACCTCAGATCAAGTTTGCCCCATAGCACAGCTGATAAAAGTGTCCCAAAGGGAACAGATGCTAAGAACCTCAAGAACGATTATTTTGGTCAGGGGGAAGGAGGGGGGGATGGTTGCAGACAAATGAAGATACCTACTCAGATGGAACGTTATGGTGAGTACATAACTTCTTTATCTGAAGTAGGGACTTCATTTGTCAGCAACCTTTGGGACAGAGTCCCCAGCTACCTAAATCTTGGGTGGCCTTCATGGAAGGATATTCCGGAGCACCTCAGAGCCAAAGGACGCCCTACCTCGGGAGACAACATCTATTTTATAGTGGCTGATAAAGGTGTGAGATGAAGCCCAAGTGGTTGCGGAACAAATGTCATCCAGTGGAACCCTAGCTTGAAAGGCTGCCGATGTGGCAATGGCCCTAGTAGAATGAGCATGGACTCCTTGAGGTGCAGGCCTTCCCGAGCTCTGATATGCTAAGAGAATACAACTCGAGATCCATCGAGAGAAACTTTAGAAACTGGCTTTCCGAAATTACTTTTGGAAAAGGAGATAAACAACTGATCGGATTGCCTATGATCAGCAGTTCTATGAATATAAAAACATAGTTGTCTGTGCACGTCTAAGGAATGCAGCTTGTACTCTCCTTTGTTTTGAAAGTTGGGGAAAAACACTGGGAGATTGATAGATTGATTGATGTTTGCTTCTGAAGATACCTTAGGTAGGAAGGACGGATTGATCCCGAGGTAAACCCTATCCGGGTGAAAGACCAAATGTGGTTTGACAAACAGAGCTTGCAATTCCGATACTCTTTTGGCTGAAGTTATGGCCACCAAAAAGGCAATCTTCAAAGAGAGAAATTTGAGATCAACCGTGGCCGCCAGTTCAAAAGGGGGACCAGTCAAGGCCTGTAAGACTAGGGATAAATCCCATGGAGGTACCACCTCTTTGACTGGAGGCCTAAGGAGGAAGGTATCCTTGAGGAAAGTCTTACACAGTTTGGAAGTGATAAGAGGGTCAGACTCTTGCCCCACGTGAAAGTATGAGATTGCTGCAAGTTGTACCTTGACTGTGGAAGAACTAGCCCCCTGGTGAAAGAGAGAGGTTAGAAAATCTAGAACCGACGCTATCGGGGCTGTAAAAGGGTCCGACGGTGTTCTGCCCAAATGGTGAAGCGTTTCCACTTACTCCGATAAACCCTCCTGGTGGAAGGCTTGTGAGCTGCTACAAGAATGGCTTTGACAGGTGATGAGATCCCGGGAGTCCTTATGAGGAGTGGAACTGGAGAAACTAAGCCGTCAGCTTTAGGTTGACCAGGTTCGGAGTCGGAAGAGCGAGAGGGTGAGAGATGAGATCCGGGAGGGGATCCAGAATCCATGGCGGATACACTAGGTGAGACCATAGGTAAGGGAACCATGTCTGATGAGGCCAGAATGGGGCAATGAGGATCATCTTGCTCCCCAACTGCCTGGCTTTCTGCAATAATTTCAACATCAGGGGAAGAGGAGGGTAAGCATAAAGCAGACCGGGAGGCCAAGCATGAACTAGAGAGTCTCCCGGGGACTCCCCCCCGGAGGGGGGATCAGAGCGAATAAGAAGTTATGTACCTACTATAACGTTCCATCTTAGTTGTCTTCTCTCACCTTCTTTCTTGCTGGATGGGTTCGGAGCCGATCCTCGGCTCTGACTCAGCACTTGCTAAGCTCAAGAGCTAATTTTACCAGCTCGAGGCAACCCTATATCCCATGATGCAAGGCGTGACTACCCCAGATCTCGTTTGGTAGCTATGAAAAAACCCTGCCATAAACCTTCTTCCTAGAAAGGAAGAAGAGGAACTAAATGTGGAAAGAAACAAAGCAAATAACCACTAGAGACTAGTGAAACTTCCTACTGGGGGTCCATAGAGAGAATAAACTGTACCCAGCGAAGAGTACAACTTCAAGGTCTGTCCAGGCTAGGGGGAAGGAGGGAGGGACGCAAGAAAGAAGGCGAGAGAAGACAACTAACATGGAACGTTATGGTAGGTACATAACTTCTTAATGTTAAGTTGTCAAACTCACCTTCATTCTTGCTGGATGGGACCGCATCCCTAGCACCTCTATCCTGGGTGGCTCAATGGAACAGACTCTTGAGAACTGTGGAACCAAACTTAGCCCTGTCCCTGGAGGCCAAGTCCAATTTATAATGAGACACAAATGTGTGAGGAGTGGCCCAAGTGGCTGCCGCACAAATGGTGTCAACAGGCAGCTTATCCTGAAATGCTGTGGAAGTGGCTAGGCGCCTGGTAGAATGTGCGTTTTGTTTCGAGGGCAGTTGCTTGCCCCTAAGGAGATAAACATGAGAAATGATAGAAGACAGCCATCTGGATAAGGTCACCTTGGAGACCGGAAGACCCTTCCTGTTTTCTGCATAAGAAAGAAACAGTTGATCAGATTTTCTGAATTGTTTAGTTCTGTCCAAATAATATCTGAGTTGGCGATGGACATCCAAACAATGAAGTTTGTGTTCCGCTCTGTCAGAATAATTAGGGAAAAAAACTGGCAATTCAATAGATTGGTTAATATTCGTCTGGGAAGCAACCTTGGGCAAAAAGATGGATTAGTTCTTAAAGACACTCTATCTTTGTGGAAAATCAAGTATGGGGGACGGACACAGAGAGCGTGAAGTTCAGACACCCTCCTGGCTGAAGTAACAGCAACCAGAAAAATTGTCTTCCAGGAAAGAAATTTCAATGAGCATGTAGCAGCCGGTTCAAAGGGGGTTAGAATCAAGGATGCCAGCATTAAATTTAGGTCCCATTCCGGAGGGGGATCTTTGACTGGGGGTTTCAGCAGAAAGATCCCTCTAAGAAAGGCTTTGCAAAGCTTGTGAGACATTATGTTTTGATCCGCTAAGCCAACATGAAAATTTGAGATCGCTGCCAGCTGAACCTTAACTGTCGAGGAAGAAGAGCCCGATTGAAAAATCTCAGCTAGGAAGTCCAAGACTGACTGCACTGGAGCAGTAAAGGGATCTATGTCTCTGGACTTTGCCCAGAAGGAAAAACGCTGCTATTTACTAGCATAAATCCTTCTGGTAGAGGACTTTAGAGAAGCTACTATGATATCTCGCACGGGATTAGAAATCATAGGAAGCCTGGCTAAGGAAGGAAGTGGAGCAACCAAGCAGTGAGGTTGAGAGAATGAATGGCCTGGTGAAGATGACCCGAATGGTGGGTCAGAAGATCTGGAATTGGATCCAGATGCCAAGGCTGAACCAAGAGATGACGATGTAGGGACGGAAACCAAATTTGTCGAGGCCAGTAAGGGGCAATGAGAATCAATTTGGCTCTCAAGACGGTAGCTTTCTGAATCACTTGAGGTATCAGCAGGAATGGAGGAAAGGCATAAAGAAGTCCCCGGGGCCAATCCTGGGTTAGAGCGTCTCTGGGGGGATGGCCTGGTAGTGGAAAGAGGGAGAAGAAGCCTGGGCATTTGCTGTTTTGGGGTGTAGCAAAAAGGTCGCAGCAAGGGACGCCCCACTTCTGAAAAATCTCGCCCACTACTGATTGTTTGAGAGACCACTCGTGTGGCATGAGAATGGATTTCCCGGGGATATGCGTTGCTATCAGAAACCGATGAGAGGAGATTGCCCATTGCCAAAGTCTGAGAGCTTCTCGACACAGTGGATAGGACTTGGTCCTGCCCTGTTTGTTGATATACCAGACTATGGACATGTTGCCCGTCTGAACTGCAATAGTACCTAAAGGAAGAAAGTCGCTGAGGGCTTGCAACATTAAAAGCACCGCTCTCATCTCTAGGACATTTATGTGCAGATGGTATTCTATAGGTTGCCAAGTCCCATGGACCATCCTGCCCTGATAATGCCCCCCCCCCACCCGATCAGAGAGGCATCCGAAGTGACTGTGGCAACCGGAACTGAGGGAACAAACAGTCGGCCCTGATGGAGTTGTGGAGAAGACATCCACCAGGTTAGGTGACTCTTGCAGGATTGTGTCACGAAGATCTCGTGGCGCATGGGAAGCTGCTGGAATGACCACTGGGTGAACTACATCCACTGCAGAAGACGCATGTGGAAGTGAGCTAAAGGAAGCAGTACGATGGCCGCAGCCATAAGACCTAGCACCTTCAGGACAAATCTGGCCTTGATCTTTTTGCTGAGTAGTATGATCCAAACATACTTTTGGATGTCCAGAATTCTTTGGTTTGTGAGTCTTGCTGACATCCCGACAGTGTCTAATTCTGCGCCTATAAAGGTAATAGATTGGCAAGGAGACAATGAAGATTTTTCGAAGTTTATAGAGATCCCTAACTGGTTGCAGATGTGAAGAGTGTAGTCCCTGGCCTTGAGAAGTTGATGCCTGGTGGTGGCAGAGAGGAGCCAGTCATCTAGATACGGAAACACCTGGAATCCTTGATGTCTCAGGTGAGCCGTGACCACTGCCATGCATTTGGTGAACACTCTGGGGGCTGTGGTGAGGCCAAAGGGCAGGGCTCTGAATTAAAAGTGACTGGACCCCAGCCGAAAGCGGAGAAACCTTCTGGAGCACCTGTGAATTTTTATGTGATAGTATGCATCCTGAAGGTCTATTGAGCACATCCAGTTGTCCTTGCCCAAAAAGGGTAAAATGGACTGAAGTGTGACCATCCGGAACCTTGCCTTCTTGACAAACTTGTTTAGTTTGCTGAGGTCTAAAATTGGTCTCCTATCTCCCGTCTTTTTGGGGACCAAAAAGAATCTTCAGTAGATTCCGGATCCTACTTGGTCTGCTGGCACTAGTTGGATGGCTCTTTTTACTAGGAGCTTTGATACCTCCAGCTTTGCCAATTCCCTTAGACCGGGTGAAATGTCTGGAAGGGATTGATGAGGAACGGGATATCTCTGGAAAGGGATATTGTAACCCTCGGATATGATCGACTGTACCCATTTGTCTTGAGAAAGGGAACGCCAGGCTGTTGGGTACAGCGACAATCTTCCCCCGACTGCCTCCAAGGGTGGACAGTCGGGCAACACCTCAGGGATGCTGGAAGGGTTTATCAGAGAGAGGCTCCCTGCTACCCTGATTCTGCGGACCCCCTCTGCCCCTAGGGCGGCGTCTATTGTTATTACCCCCTCTGCCTCTGGGGGTAAACTGACCACGTGCATCAGGCGTGACTCCCTGAGATTTACGAAACCACATTTTCCCTCCCTTCTGTCCTTTGGGATAGGGTCTTGAAGGGGTGGAGAAATGGACTTCTACGGCAGAAAGAGTCTTGCCGTCTTGCTCACACCTGGTCAATGTGTCCTTCACCTGAGGCCCGAACAAAGCTGAACCATCGAAGGGAGTATTAGTGAAGGACGCCTTAAAGGGATCCGCAAAATTACAAAGCCGCATCCAGGACTGACGCCTAAGTGCCACTCCTGTGCCTGCGGCTCTACTCGCCCCATCGGCTGCATAAGAAATGAGCCGCATGGAGGAGTTAGTTATAGAATTTAGGATTCCTAGCTGTGAGGCAATCTTTTCTTGAGCCCCAGCAGCTGACGGATCCTGAACTACCTCACCTAGTTCCTTGAGAATGTCTCTCTGAAGCCGGGTAAAGTGACAGAGATAGTTCAGCGAGCGCATAGCAAAGGTCGCTGAAGAAAACATCCGCCATTACCTATCCATGGTCCTAGAGTCCTTGTTAGGAGGATGGACAGGTACGGAAGGATCGGCAAGTTCCTTCTTGGTGGCAGCCTCCACCACCATGGCATCAACAGGGACACCCTTGGTAAGAAACTGCTTGTCTGCGGGGGCCGTGATGAATTTAGAAGGCCTCCTGGGGACTGGTTCCACAGAATCCGGGGCCGCCCAAGCCTTTCGAGCCACCACTTGCATGAGCGGGTCGAAAGGCGGAGACACCCAGGAGGTGGAGGGTCGAGATCCAAAAGCCTCCAGGTATACCGACTCATCCTCGGAGGGGTTAATGGAAGGCCAGTTCCCCCTCTGCTTAAGGAGTTCCAGGATGTCTGAAAAGGAGACATCCTCAGAGGGGGATCGTGGGGAACCCTCCGACTCATCTAAGTCGGTATCTGATGTCGTAGACTCGGGGAGTCTGTGTGCTTCCTCTTGCACGTCCTCTTACGTGGGGGTTCTCCGGAAGGATCAGGAGAAACCTCGGAAGAGGAAGTTCTTCCCAATGGGGAAACCTGGGGCGATGGATCTCTGGGTCCGGGAGCAAGAGAATGGCAAGAGACATCAACAGGCACCGAAGAGGGACGAGCTAATGGAATTGACCGTTGACTCAGCCGAGGGGCTAAAACACTCCTCATCACCTCAAAGGCTCCCCTTCCAGGGAGGCCAGAGAGCTGCCGCTCCGAAGAGACAGGAACTCCTGGCCCCGCCGAAAGAGAAGGCTCCGAGGCCGATGGTGCCGAACTCACCAACGCCGAAGCTCCGAGAGGGAGAACGGGGCCGGACAAGGGTCCGATGCCACTCGCCCCCTCGGAGCCAACGCGGGAGTCACGACGACCGGATCCCTCCATGGAAGGTATCATGGAGGAAATCGGAGTCGAAGATGAAGGAGCCGAAAGGGGTGGCATCGGCTCCGACGCACCAACAGTCAAGGTTTCGAGAAGCTCCGGCTCCGAACTCTGGAAGAGAGTCGAAGGAGGAAATTCAGGGGGATGAGTGATAGCGGTCGTCTGCTGAGATGGGCTATGGAGCATTTGGGCCAGTGCCTGTGATTTCAGCAATCTGCTTACCACTCTCTCCAAGTCGTGGTCAGAGAGCCTGGAAGACCTAGAAGATCAGCTCCGATGGCTCCACTCCGAATGCAGAGATCCCGGAGCCGAGTGAATCGACTCCAGGGAAGGAGACCGAGATCTCTTCCTAGTCGGAACCATCGGAGCCGAAGTCCCCTCGGTTCCAGTCGGAGCCGATAACTTATCGGCTCCAGTCTGGGACATAGGAATGTCGGCTCCAGCCGGAGCCGACATTGATTTCGATGCAGGCATATCGGAGCTGGCCGGCACCGATACCACCTCCTCTAAGAGAGAAAGGTCGGCTCCGGCCGGAGCCGACCTCGACTCCGAAGGAGTCGGAGCCACAGCCGAAAGCTTCGAACTTAAAGCCTGGGGCTTAGGTGGCTTAGAGGGCTTCCCCAACCCGGTCTTGGTCGGGGAGCTCTCAGGCTTCAATAAGCCTCGTAGGATTAACTTATTCCTACATTCCTGCAGGACTCTGTGGCTAAAAGAATGACAAATGGCACAGGAGTCCTGCAGGTGTAGAGGTCCCAGGCAGTACACATAAGAAGTGTGACCATCTGTCAGAGACATCTTCTGACAGCACGAGTCACACTTCTTGAAGCCTGAGACCTTCGATTCTTTGGACATAATAATGTCCAGTGCACAAACACACAAAGTTCACCCACACAATTAACTAAAAGAAGGGGGGGGGACTAATTACAACACTCAAACACCCTGACAGGAATTAAGGAAAAGGGAGGCTTAAGGCCTGAAGGGGAAAATAACTAAACCTAATTGGTTGAGGGAGTATAGCGTTATGAGAAGGCTATAGAAAGACTAACACTAGTACTAAAATTTCACCCACACAGAAAAAAGTGAAGATTTTTAACTGTAGTAAAGTTAAATACAAAAACACTACCTGAGCTGGTAAAAGAAGACTTCTTCGCGAAGCGGCAAACAAGATCTGGGGTAGTCACGACTTGCATCATGGGATATAGGGTTGCCTCGAGCTGGTAAAATTAGCTCTCGAGCTTAGCAAGTGCCGAGTCGGAGCCGAGGATCGGCTCTGAACCCATCCAGCAAGAATGAAGGCGAGTATGACAACTTAACATGTAATCGTTGCATTTGGTGTTTGAAGGAGAGGCAAAAAGATCGCAACAAGGTTGCCCCCATTGGGCAAATACTTGCTCTGCAACTCGAGGGTTGAGAGACCATTTCCGCTAGAATGTTGGACCGTCCCGGAATGTGCGTTGCTATGAGAAAGCGGTTGGTGGAAATCACCCATTCCCACACTCTCATGGCCTCGCGGCAAAGGGGGTAAGACCTGGTTCCCCCCTATTTGTTGATGTACCAGACGACTGACATGTTGTCTGTCTGTAATGCAATCGTCCCTACCGGGAGAGAGCTGTGTAGTGCCTGCAACGTCAAAAGCACCGCCCTCATCTCTAGGACGTTGATATGCAAAGAGGTCTCTACGTCGTTCCACATGCCTTGGACTGTCCTGCCTGAAAAATGCCCCCCCCACCCCAGGCGAGTAGCGTCCGTGGTCACTGTGTCGACTGGCGGTGGTAGTGAAAAGGGACGTCCCGTGTGGAGATTGGGGGACAGGAGCCACCATACGAGCGACCTTCTGCAAACCTTGCTTAAGGAAATGGGATGAGACAGGGGGTTGCGAGACAGGGACCACTGTACCTGGAGGGTCCACTGCAGGACCCTCATGTTCAACCGGGCCAATGGCAGCAGAGGGATTGCAGCCGCCATAGATCCTAAAGCCCTCAGGACCAATTCCGCCGAAGGAGTTTGCAGTTGAAGGATGGCCTGCACGTGCAACATCAGGTTCCGAAGCAGATCTGGAGTCAAGAACGCAAGCATCTGTCTGGAATCCAGTCTCACCCCTATAAAATCCAACACCTGTGTAGGGATCAGAGAGGATTTGGTCATGTTGATGGTTAATCCTAACAGTGGAGCCAGACTGAGGAAATAATCCCTGCATGAACAAAGTAGATGCCTTGTTGGGGCCGTAAGGAGCCAGTCGTCCAGGTATGGAAAGACCTGAATTCCCTGGAGTCTCAGGTGGGCCGCTATTATCGCTAGGACTTTGGTGAACATCCTAGGGGCTGAGGTGAGGCCGAAGGGTGGGCCCTGAACTGAAAGTGACTGGCTCCCAGCCGGAAGTGGAGAAACCTCCTGGAACGCCTGTCCACTAGAATGTGATAGTACGCATCCTTGAGGTCTATGGAGCACATCCAGTCATCCTCCCACAATAAGGGGAGGACGGATTGCAACGTGACCATTCAGAACTTTTCTTTGGGTACCGCCAGGCTTAGGAGAGAGAGGTCAAGGATGGACCTCAAGTCCCCCATCTTTTTTGGCACCAGAAAGAACCTGGAGTAAAACCCTGATCCGATTTGATCTGGGGGGACGGGCTGGATGGCTCTTTTTTGCAGCAGCCGCCTCCCTCTGACTGGGTGGTACGTCGGGGAGGCCTCTGATTCTGGGGGTTACAATAAAGGGAATTTGGTAACCTCTGGATATAATACGAAGCACCCAGCGATCCGTTGTTATGGACTCCCACACTGCTAGGTGCCTCGAAAAATGCCCCCCCGACTGCCTCCAGAGTGGAGCAGCCGGGTAACCCCTCAGGGGTTCTGCGTGGGCCTCTCAGGGAACGGTTCTCTGGACCCAAAATTCCTGGGACCCCCTCTGCCTCTGGGGCGGCATCCTCCCTGACCTCCTCTGCCACGAGAGGACTGGTTGTCCTGAGCAGACTGGAATTGATGCGATTTTTGGAACCACATCTTCTTCTGACCCTTTTGGTTCTTGGAAAAGGGCCTCTGGGGCGCAGAGAAGCGGACTCCGATGGCAGACAAAGTCTTCCTGTCTTTCTCGCTCTGGACAAGAGTGCCGCAAACGGTTTTGCTGAACAGTGCAGAACCATCAAAAGGGGCATTCGCGAATGACGCCTTAAAGGGTTCCGAACAGTGCAGAACCATCAAAAGGGGCATTCGCGAATGACGCCTTAAAGGGTTCCGAGAAGTCACAGTGACGGAGCCAGGCCTGTCTCCTCATGACAAGCCTGACTCCGCCTGCTCTAGCGGCTCCCTCAGTAGCATGAGACAACAGCCGCATAGAGGTGTTAGAAATAGAGTGGAGGGTGGCCATTTGGGAGGAGTACAGATCCTTGTCTCCCTCCGACATGGACCCTGGGGGGTAAGCAGCGTATTCCTTAATTAGATCCCGCTGCATCCAAATAACTTGTGCCATGTAGTTCAAGGCCCTCAGAGAAGGTCACTGAACTGAAGGCCTGCTTCCCAAGATGGTCCATCGTGCGAGACTCCTTGCTCGGAGGATGAACCGTGGGGCTCTCCTGAGCCAACTCTTTCTTGGTGGCTGCAGCCACCAACATGGCATCCACAGGGGGACCTCTGCTCCAGTGTGATCTCCCTGCAGGGGGGCTCAAAATTTTGTCCGGGCGCTTGGGGATTGGCTCTATGGTGTCCGGTTCCTTCCAAGCCCTAGTGGATATGAGATCCACCAAGGGGTCGGGTGGAGGGGACACCCAAGAGGTAGATGGTCCTGCCTCAAATGCCTCAAGGAATATGGACTCATCAGAGGAAGCCTTGGGGGCAGACCACCCACCCCTGATTTTGAGCATTTCCATGATGTCTCCAAAGGAGACATCCTCGGGGGGTGATCTAGGGGAGCCTTCCCCTTAATCTAAGTCCGTATCTTCGGTGAGACTCTCAGGGGAGTATATGTGCCTCCTCTTGCACTTTGCCTTGTGAGGAACCTCCTCGGGGTGGCTGTCCGAGGAGTCCTCACGGGCTGTATCTTGTTCCACTGGAACTCCTAGAGGCGCTGAGGCAGGCTGCCCCGAGGGCCGGATGAGGGGAGCCAGGACCAGATGAGGAGGAGTGCGGGAGGGAGCCGAAGCCAGGACCGGAGGCCTGGAAGCACTCGACAGTGCCCTCTCCACCACAGCAAAAGCAGAGTGGGAGCCGCTCTCTGACGGATCCGAGACCCGACTCCCACTCGGATCCGAAGCGGGGATCGGACCCGGCGCCGAGAACGTCGGATCTGAGGGACCAGTGTGCTCCGACCGGGACAGAGCCGAAAGCACACCGAATTCCTCGGATCCGAAGCTCGGCCCACGGCTCTGAGAGATCGGATCAGACAAACTCGAGGGAGCCGTCAGAGCCGACGTGCCCAGCACGATCGGCTCCGACCCACCCCCGGATCCAACGTGGCTTGGCTCCGAACCCAGAATGCGGGTCGGAGAAGGAGCAATAGGGGCGAAAATAGGTGTCGAGCTCCCCCCCAGAGGGGGGGGAGGCAAGAGCACTCCAATCTGCATCTGGGCCTGGATGAATCTCATCATCTGGTCCATGTCCGCATCTGACATGCTAAAGGTGGACCTTGAAGAGGCCACCGAGGCCGACCTGGAGTGCCGCCTCGAGGACCTCGACGGGGACCGGGTCACCTCCTCCTTGGGTCCCAGGGAGAAACAAGGGGATTGGATCCGAGGAGGAGGAGACCGATAAGACCTGGACGGAGAAGCCCTCTTGGCGGGCGGGGCCGATGAAGAGTCCTCGGCCCGCCGCTTAAGGTGCTTCTCCCTCCGCTTCTCTTTCCTGGACTCCCTATTCTCCGAAGCCAAAGCGGGAGGTTGAGTCCCGGTTGGAGGAAGGGAGGCAGGAGTGACTGCTACCGGGGGGGTAGCGGTCACCATAGTACCGGAGGCCGAAGCAGAGTCTGGGGGTAAAAGGCCCGCCAGAACCAGCTTCGACCTCTGATCCTCAAGTGCCCTGGGGTTGAACGCCGCGCAAATCGCGCAACCCGAAGAGAGGTGTTCAACCCCAAGGCACCTAACGCACCGAGTGTGGCCATCAGCCGGTGAAAGCTTGTGACCACACTCGGTGCATTTCGAAAAAATGGCTTTAGGAGCCTCCGACATAACTAAAGTAAAGCACACTTACTAGGCCCCTACACTCAAGACACACACACACGCTATGACCAGCCGGGAGGGAGGAAAATTTTTAAATTAAAATTTAAGCTAAGTAAGCTAAAAATAAGAAGTTTTAGCGTTAAGGGTAAACCTAACACGCACACACAACCACTCAATCAGAATAAGAAGAAAAAACTTTTTTTTCTCACAAAATCGCCAAGAGCTCTGGAATCTAGCTGTTGCTTGAAGAGCGGCAAACTAGATCTGAGGTCAGTCAGGGTAGGCAGGGGATTATGGGTAAGAGAAGCTAGGAGCTCGGATCTATGCTGTGATAGAAGTTGCCAGCTCGGATCCGAGATCGGATCCGTATCCCAAAGGTTGCTGACAAATTAAGTCCCTACTTCAGATGTAATAATTCAAACTGTCTGTAAAGTGAAGGAGAGAAGAGACAGCAAAGTTTATTAACGCTGGGAGTGTGTCTTCACAATGACTTGCTGATTAATCTGTGCATAAACTGGTTATTAGAGTAGGCAGATACATTAGCAATGAAGGGGAATGTATAGAGATGCAAATAAAGAGGTGGGCCTCCAAGTGATACAAACTAAAACAGAAAGTACTGAGAGGGCTGCTTGATGGTTAATTTAGTCAAAGGGATCTGAATTAAATGTATACTGTCTATTGGACAGTTAGGATTACTGTACTATCTGGGAGGGACACAAGGCTACAACAGTCAGTTTTATTAGCACACTGAGAACTACTAAGAAATACTGCTAATGTAATAGCTTTACTCTCATAAAAGATACAAGTAGAATGCCTGGGTGGACTGACCCTGCTCGAGGCTCAAAATGTATATCCTTGTTTAGTTTGCAGTACTGATTCCTTCTTATAATCTATGGGTGGAGTGGTAGCAGCAGACTGCAGATTTGCTTGAGTGTGCTCCTGCTCTTGCTTAGTTTGTAGTACTGATTCCTTCTTATATTGTATGAGTGGAGTGGTAGCCGCAGACTGCAGATTTGCTTGAGTGTGCTCCTGCTCTTGAGGCTCAAAATGTATATCCTTGTTTAGTTTGCAGTACTGATTCCTTCTTGTACTGTATGGGTGGAGTGGTAACCGCAGACTGCATATTTGCTTGAGTGTGCTCCTGCTCTTGAGGCTCAAAATGTATATCGGTGTATAGTTTGCAGTACTGATACCTTCCTATACTGTATGGGTGGAATGGTAGCCGCAGACTGCAGACTTGCTTGAGTGTGCTCCTGCTCTTGAGGCTCAAAATGTATATCCTTGTTTAGTTTGCAGTACTGATTCCTTCCTATACTGTATGGGTGGAGTGGTAGCCGCAGTCTGCAGATTTGCTTGAGTGTGCTCAGCAAGCAGAATGTAATTGCTGAGGAGCACTTGTGTCCTGGTGGGAGACTAGAAATTTAAAGATTTTGAAGAGTAATCAGGCCTTTTTTGACTGCCAAAAGTTCTTTTATATTTATGTGCTTATTTCTGAACTTCAGAGTCTCATCTACCTTCAGTCTAGAAGTAGGTGAAGTGGGCCCCCCCAGGATATTTCTGCTGCATCTATTGCCAAGAGTTTGGTCCTGAGGAATGAAGCTGAAGGGGAAACCCAGATTGAGGGAACATGCTTGGGGCCAACCAGGCAAAGCTTTCAAAATAAAACTGCTTCCTCACCACAGGAAGGTGAGAAACTGTTAATGTTGGCACCACACATTTTTGAGGTACCACTATAGTTTTCTGATGTGCAGTCTGGCAATAGGGATCATGAGAATGCAAGAGGCCACATATCCCAGGGAGCTGAGATACTCCCTGGCTGTGAGATAATACCTAACCAAGATTTTCTTGAAATACAGGGTCAGAAAGGTGAACTTGCCTGGAGGTAAGAAGGCCTTCTAAATAGCTGAGTCCAGTAAGGCCACCAGAAACACAATCCTGTTTGTAGGGTTTGTCAGATTTTTGTGTATTGATTGTGAACCCCCACAGATGTTAGAAGATTTTGGGTGCAAAGTAGGTCAGCTCTGAGTTTTTCCAGGCTTTTTGCCTGAAAAGAGGCAATCATCCAAATAAGGGTAAATCTGAATTGATTTTGTCCTGCAGAAAACTATCACAGGGGCTAGGCATTTTGTGAAGACCCTGGGAGCAGCAGTTAAGCCAAATGGCAGAGTAGAAAATTGATACGCCTGATACCTGGTCTGAAGCGTACGATGCTTCTGTGCGATTCCTCTATGGAAATATGGAGGTATACATATTTAGGGTACATGGTAACCATGAAGGCTTTGGGGAGATCATGGGCAGAAGTTTTTGAAGAGTTAGCATCTTGAATTTCAAAACCAGTAAGAATCACTTAAGCCTTAACAGGTCCAGAACTGGCCTCCAGGTACCTTCTTTTCTGGGAACAAGGAAAAGTCTGGAGTAAAAACTTTTTTCCTTGTAATTGTTCCGGTACAGGCTCCATAGAGCCTTCAGCGCACAGTAGCTCTATCTGGGGTAAGGCTTCGGACATTTGGTTTGTAGGAATGCCTGGGAAGCCTGAGTGAACCAAGGGTTATTTGAACTTGAGTTTCTAAACCCTTTAGAATGATGTTTAGCATCCACTGGCCCCTGATAATGACAGCCCAGTTCATGTAGAATAATGATAGGCTCTGCCTCCCCCTGCCTGGGTGGGGGATAGGGAAGGAAACTAAGGATGAGGGTAGAGAGCACCACTGCAAGAATTAGGGTTGCTCCTTGCTAGGGACACTATCCTTCGATTGGGAGGGGTGGAAAGGACCAATGCTTGGCAGGGTAAATTTTGCTGAAATGAGGGGGTTGGACCTGAAGAAAGTCCTTGACAGTTTGCATGGACTTGGCCTTATCCTTAATTTTAAGGGCAGCTTCAGCTTTAGGACAAAAGAGAAAATATTTGTCTAATGGGGTGTCAAGAAGACTGGATCTGATGTCTTCTGAAAGGGACTGCTTCCTCAAACAGGTATGTCTCCTGATGGAGGATCCGGAGGCTGTTGCCCTGCTGGAAGCTTCCAAGGCATTGCAGCTGCAGTGCATTGTGTGTTTGGCCACCTGAGAGCAGTTGTTGCACAGATCCATTAACCCTTGTTTCCAATGCCCATCAATTTTTGTTTCATCTGCTCAAGAATATTTTCCTGGTACTTGACCATATGAAACTGGCAAGGTAGCAGAGGTGTGGACTTTCTTTCCATATCTGTCTAACGTTCTGTCTCACTGTCAGTAGGCACGGGAATTTTGGTAGTGCTATCTTTTGCTCCCTTAGGGGCTGGAAGTCGCATCTTTAGGGTCTATCACAGGGTTCTTAAAGGAGCGTTTGTGGGAATCTAGAACTCTGTACAATTTGTTAGGTTTTCAAGGAGCAGAGGACTGAGAGTCTGGTTGCAAAGATGAATCCAGGTCTACCACCTCAAATATGGGTGGCTATGGCAAGGGGCTTGTTCTCAAAGAGATTAAGAAATTCCTAAATCCTCTTCTTGGACTGGGATAGTCCTGAGCTTCCCATCTGAAGTGTTCCCTTAAGGTATGCAAAACTTCCCCAAAGGAAATATCCTCAGGGGGATTGAGGCAAGGTTCATCTCTGAGCCAGAATCCTCGTAAGAAGAAAAGGATGCACCCTCCTCAAACATGGATTCCTCCTGATCAAATTCATCATCCAAGTCCAAAGAATCAGAAAATTCTTCTGGAAGGCTGTCCCTTTTTCTTTTAGCCGGGGAGGACAGATGGAGAGGAAGGCATCTGGATTTAACAGAAGAGATGAAATTTTCAGCCAACTTCACAAGGTCTTGTTGGTAGGCCTTACAGTGGAAGCCAGTAGGCCTAAACTGAGACAGGGCAGAAGTAGCTTTCTTGTGAGCAGTCTTTGGTTTTGGTTTAAGGCTGACCTCCGCACCTGGAAGGGCACCAACTCCTGCGAGAGGTAAGATGAAGAAATCTCCTGATGATGCAAAGAGCCATCATGAATCTTTAACAGGCGTCGGAATGCTGAAGCCTGCATAGCCGTCCTGCACCCAATCAAGTTTCAGATTGAATGGAAGAAATGGCACTTGAAGGCATACTGGACTCCGAACAGGTCTAGACGTCTGTGCCACCACCTCAGTCGCAGGAGGAGGTTGCAAAGGTACCTCATCTTCTTTAACAATGATGAGCCTAGTAGGATTGGACGACAGCAAGGGAGCATGCATCATCGGAGGCCCTAAACTTGAAGTGCTTTTCCCTTTTCTGCTTAGGGAGAT
The DNA here is from genome assembly GCF_019279795.1 of Protopterus annectens. NCBI lineage: Eukaryota > Metazoa > Chordata > Ceratodontiformes > Protopteridae > Protopterus > Protopterus annectens. The sequence goes on from NC_056744.1 coordinate 593,708,973, forward strand.
CTACTTTAGCTCAACTGCATGACAACACAGTATTGAATGGCTTGATGACTCACTAAGATGTCTGGCTAGAATCTTGTCCCTATGCTTTATAGTTTGAAAATTAAAGCAAGCACAAAACTGACAGTAAAGGACATCATATTCCGGCCCCGAACAACTCAAAAACAGTGAAAGTCCTGGTGTGGAATCTAATTGCCACAGTGGAGACCTTTATTAACTTTATTCTGACATCAGTCAAAAGGCACATTAAAGGTTCCCAAATGGGGTACTTAGCTTATAGGAGTCTTCCCTCTCTTGTGCAGACCGACAGATGCACTGACTGGTACTCTGCTTCAAGCTCCTGCAGCAAAAAAGAACTGAGGTCATGGCGCTGGCCAACTCCCTTTATACCCAAATGTAGTGACATCAGATAGGGCATCTGCTGGCTCCAGGAGGGAAAAAGAATCTCAAGCAGATGGGCAGGCCAAGGGCTTACATAGTGGGAAATCCCAAAAGTCAGGACTGCAACAGTAAAACGCGATTAACATCCACTATAGTTTTTCCATTATGAAGTCTGGCTAGACTCAGCATTGGAATGGTGGAGGCTATGAATCCTAACACCCTGGGAAAAATCCCTGGCTGTGACTGTAGCCAAAGAAAGAACAGATGAGAGCCTTGGGTGGAGGCAGGACTGCCAGCAATGGTCTGAATCCTGCAAACAAGAAAAACATGATCCTGAGAGGGAAAAGGATTGATTTTTGAAAGTTTATGGTAAACCACAGGCTTTGCAAGAGGAAAAACTGTAAACTAAAGGTACTGAAGCAATACCTCGGGGGATGAAGCCTGAATGAGCAGGTTGTCCAGATAAGGAAAGAAATTCTTCTCATCCTGGAAGAGGCAATGACATGAGTGAGGCATTTGGTGAATACCTTTAGGGCAGTAGAAAGGTTGAAGGGCAAAGCAGAGAAATGAAAATGCAAAGAAGAAACAGGGAAATATAAAAGCTTCCTGAAAAAGGTATGGATTAGGATATGAAGATAGATGTCTAAGAAAGCCTGGGGAAGAAGAAGAGGGAAAATACAGTTGTGTACACTTACCATAAATGTAGATGTTCGAGTGTATTCACTGTTGCAGTCATTACATTTGGGTAATCTGCTGGCAGGTTGCCCTCAGTCGGCCTGAATTCCAAAGTCTTGGGTCCTGCGTCAGTTGCTGTCTTCTCTTCTATGACGTCAGGTCGTCATGGGTATAAAACATGCATTTTCTTTTTTCTTGACCCGATGTCAGGTGCCCCCAAAAAGGTAGCAAAAAAACAAAAAAACAAAAAAAAAAAAAAAAAATATATATATATATATATATATATATAGATAGATAGATAGATAGATAGATATACACACACATATGCATCAATATAAACTTTACCTTCATCTACAAGCAAATACACCACATAGGTTGTAGAAAATAGAGAAGGAAAGATAAACTCCAGAATGACAGGGGGATGATGGGAGGGTAACCTGGACTGCAACAGTGAATACACTCAAACATCTACATTTATGGTAAGTGTACACAACTGCACTATGTTCTTCATGTTTCATTGTTGCAGTCGTTACATTTGGGTAGAATCCCAAAGCTGCGGTTGGGAGGCTGGAGCTAAACAAATTTAGGTGCGGCTATAAGGCCCTGCAGCACTGCAGTGGCAAAGCCTGCCCTGGACTTAGAGTACAGAGGCAAATGATAATGCTTTGTAAAGGTGTGAACATAACTCCAAGTAGCAGCCTCTAGAATGTCTTTGGTTGGTACTCCTCTGAGAAAGGCTGCTGAAGTAGCTGCAGCTCTGGTGGAATGAGACCTAATGCCCTTGGGCACAGGTTTACCACGGTGTAAGTAGCAGAAATGGATGCAGTGGCTTATCCACTTGGAAATTGTCTGCTTTGAAATAGCCTTTTCTTCCGATACTACAGCATATGACACACCAGTAATTGCTCAGTTTTTCTTAGAGCTTTAGTCCTGCTCAATAGAATCTTAGCTGTCTGTGTACGTCCAAGGAATGCAGAATTCTCTTCCCTTTGTTCTGCGGATTAGGATAAAAAGTTGGCAGATGAATTGTTTGGTTAAGAGCCACACTGGAAACCACCTTAGGCATAAAAGTAGGATTTGTTCTCAGAAACACCCTGTCTGGGTAAAATATGATAAAAGGCTCTACAGCCATGACGGCGTGTAGCTCTGAAACTCTTCTTGCTGAAGTAATTGCTAGCAGCAGAGCTGTTTTCCATGATAAGAACTTTATATCAGCGGTAGTAGCTGGTTCAAATGGAGGCAGGTTGAGCTTTTCCAACACGTAATTGAGGTCCCATGCAGGTAATGGTGATCTTCTAGGCCTTAAATTTTTGACTCCTCTAAGATACTGCTTTAGTAAAGGATGAGAAAAGACTGGTGGCTCTGTATTGTAATGAGCCGAAATGGCAGAGGCATGGATTTTAATTGATGAGAAAGATAGGCTTTTGTCAAGCATCTCAGTTAAATATTGTAATATCTGAGGAATATTTGGTTCTGCTAAATCAGTTCCTTGTGCTTGATTCCAAGTACATAATCTCTTCCATTTATCAGCATAAGATTGTTTTCTAGTACTAGCCCTTCTGGCTTCCAAAATGACATCCATCACAGCTTTACTGAGAGGTGTTGTTTGTATAACTACATGATCAGCCATGCTGCCAGGTTCAGTGTCTGCAGTTGATTGTGCAGGATCTGATTGTTTTGCTGGGACAGTAGTTGAGGTCTTTAAGGTAAGGTCCAAGCTGGGTATTGAGACAAGTTCCTTAGGATTGGGTTACCAGTATCATCATTACCAGTATCATCTTTGGTTTCTTTTGTCTGACTTTTAGGAGGACCTTGGGGGGAAGAGGCAAAGGAGGAAAGGCGTAAACTGATAGGTTTTTCCAACTGAAGGACAGGGCGTCCACTTTCCATGCTTGTCTGTGATAAGTCCTTGTGCAGAATCTTTTCAATTGGTAATTTTGAGAAGAGGCAAATAGATCTATGTCTGGGCTCCCCCATTTCTGTGTTATCATGCTGAAGACTTGTGGAATTAGTTTCCACTCGTAGGGATCCATAAGGTTTCTGCTTAAATAGTCTGCCAGAGTATTTTGTTTTCCTGGCAGGAAATGAGCTCGTATATGTATTTGGAGGGTCAAAGCTGTGTCCCACAGTGCCATGGCCAATCTGCAAAGGGGGTATGAATGTGTGCCCCCTTACTTGTTTATATACAACATGACTGTGGTGTTGTCCGTCTTTATCAGTAGTTGTCCTGGATGAAGTAAGTTCTTGAAGGCTGTTAGGGCATTTTGAACAGCTAGCATCTCTTTCTGGTTGATATGTAGATGCATTTGTTTTGGTGACCATATGCCCTGAATGCATCTTCATGCCATGTGGGCCCCCCCAGGCATAATCTGATGTGTCTGTTGTTATGGTTTGGCTGGCAGGGGGTAGAGTGAATGGCCATCCCATGTTTTGGTGACATGCCTTTGCTTACCATAGAAACTCCTGTTGAATGAGAGGAATCATTGTTTCCAGACTGTGAGAATGTTGACTCCATAAACTTTTTAGGTGCCATTGAAGTTTCCTCATATGCAGTCTTGCATATGGAATCAGTAGGAAGTAGGCTGCAGGATACAGAATGCAATGAAGCCCAGAGCCTGCAGAATTTGCCTCGCAGAAGACTGGGTTTTTGTTGCCATCAGTTTGAAGTAGGTAGTCAGTTGCCTTTGCTTATGTGGCGTGAGTTAAGCTATCTGGGCAGTTGTATTCAAGCTTGCACCCAGGAATGTTATCTTTTGTGAGGGTACCAGTTGTGATTTATTTTCGTTTATTGTGTACCCTAGGCATGTTAGAAGCCTTTTCACAAATGCCAGATGTCGAAGAAGAGTGTCCTTGTTCTCTGCTTGAATGAGATAGTCATCCAAGTAAGGATATATTTGTATACTTCTTTGTCTGCAAAATGCAATTACTGGTGCCAGGCACTTTGTAAAGACCCTGGGCACATTAGATAAGCCAAAGGGCAGTGCAGAGAATTGGTAAGGCATTAAGTCAGCCTTGAATCTGAGGTATCTTCTGCACAATTGTCTTATTGGGACATGCAGGTATGCCTCTTTTAGGTCCAAAGTCACAAGCCAAGCATTCTTGCCCAGCATGGGCAGAAGCTGCTGCAAAGTGAGCATTCTGAATTCTGGAATGTCCATGTATGTGTTCAAAATTGATAAATCCAGTATTGGCCACAAGGCCTTCTCCTTTCTGTGTACCAAGAACAGTCCTGAGTAAAAACCTTGTCCTTTTTCCTGTTCTGGAACTGTCTGAATGGCCCCCATATCCAAGAGGGACGTAACCCATTTCTGTGCCTCTGCCCATTGATTTTTTGGCAGATCTGGCCAACCATTTGCCATTGGCAGAGTGTGGAAATGGAATCTGTATCCCTGTGATACGATGTTTAGTATCCACTTGTCCTGGGTTATTAACTGCCAATTTTGAGCAAAAAGTGCTAATTTCCCTCTATGGGTGCTGCCAAAAGGTAAATGCTTGGTGTACGCAGAGGGAAGTCATTGGGATTGCTTTCTGTAGGTATGCGCTTTATCTCCTCCAGATTTGGAGGTGGAAGTGCCCCATTGCTTTGACCTGTATGAATCTTGCACCTGGTATCTGTAACCCTTAGGGCGTCTGGATTTGCCCCTTTGAGCTCTGTCTGACACAGGAAAGGACCATTTTTTTGTAGGCCAGTGTCTACTGAATCTTGGTGGCTGCACTTGTAAGAAGTCTTTAACAGTTTGCATAGACCTAGCTTTGTCTTCCATTTTCTTTAAAACCTCTTCTGCCTTAATACCAAACAGAGAATCATGCTGTAAAGGTGCATCTAGCAATTTAGCTTTAACATGATCAGGCAAATTTTGTTCCTTTAACCAGGCATTCCTTCTAATCACAGATTCAGTAACTGCGGCCTGCAGGAGGCCTCTAAGGAATCAAAACCACATTGCAAAGTATGCTTTCGAACTTGTTCAGCTGCATGCAATAATTCCTGCAACTCTATTTTCTGCACATTCTGAAATCAACATCATTTTCTGTTTCAGCAATTCCATAAAATGTTGTTGGTATTTAAGCATATGAAACTGACAGTTTAAGGCCCTGATTGCCAAAGAGTACAGTTTTGTACCTACCATAAATGTAGATGTCCGATAGATATGCAACTGCAGTCCTGACATATGGGTTGTCCTGCCTCAGGCAGCCCTTCGGTCGGCCAGATTCCAAAGTCTGGGTCCGGTGTCTGCCGATGTCACCTCCTCCCCGACGTCAGAGAGGCTGGAGTATAAAGGCATCAGCCGACGCCATCTTCTTCAGTGTTTCTTGCCCCAGATGCCAGGTGCCCTCCAAGGAAGGCTAAATTTTGTGAATGGATAAACAGATAAAACCAGACATGCACAACAGTAATAAACAGATACACCATAATATATATCCCCAGCTGATAGGTAAGGGGAGAAAGGACCCAAAAGGGGAAAAACAGAGGGGTAGGAGGGAGGGAAAACCTGACTGCAGTTGCATATCTATCGGACATCTACATTTATGGTAGGTACAAAACTGTACTATGTCCTTCAAGAATGCAACTGCAGTCCTGACATATGGGTTGAATACCATAGCCAAGCTGGGGGTGGTAGGACTAAGCAAGAGATGGTGTAACTAGAAGGCCCTGCAGGACTGCCGAAGCAAAGCCTGCTCGGGATCTGGAGTATAATGGCAGGTTGTAGTGTTTGGTAAATGTATGCACGGAGCTCCATGTAGCAGCCTCTAGAATATCTTTTGTAGCCACTCCTCTTAGAAAAGCTGTGGATGTGGCCATAGCTCTGGTGGAGTGTGGTCTATTATTAGCTGGCACACTTTTTCCATGAAAAGAATAACAGAATCTGATGCAGTGTCCAATCCATTTTGAGATAGTTTGTTTGGTGACTGCTTTTCCTTGCACTCCAGCAGCATAGGCTACAAACAGTTGGTCAGACTTCCTGGTGGACTTTGTTCTGTCCAAGTAGTAGCGTAGTTGTCTGTGAATGTCTAAAGTATGCAGCAGCTTTTCCCCTTTATTTTGAGGGTTAGGAAAGAAAGTAGGCAGGTGAATTGCTTGGTTTAGAGACACTCTGGATATCACCTTAGGCATGAATGTAGGATTGGTCCTAAGGGAAACTCTGTCCTGATGAAAGATGAGAAAGGGAGGAACTGCCATGAGGGCCTGTATCTCTGAGACTCTTCTTGCTGAGGTGACTGCCAACAGGAAAACCGTTTTCCAAGAGAGATATTGCATTTCTGAAGATGCTGCTGGTTCAAAAGGAGGAAGAGTTAATTTTTCCAAGACGTAATTGAGGTCCCATGCAGGAATTGGTAGCTTCCTTGGAGGTTTGATATTCTTTATGCCTCTTAGAAGCTGTCTTAGCAAGGGATGTGAAAACACAGGTGGATCACAATTGTAATGTGCTGAGATAGCTGAAGCGTGGATTTTGATGGAAGAGTATGAGAGGCCACTGTGAAACATTTCTGCCAAGTATTCTAATATCTGAGATATGTTCATCAATGATGCATCCTGGCCCTTGTTGACATTCCAGATGGTGAATCTCTTCCATTTGGCCGAATAGGTTTTTCTGGTGGAAGGTCTGCGTGCCTCCAGCAAAATTTCCTGAACTTTTTCGGAGAGGGAGTCATGGGTCTGAGTCATGGAACTCTCCAAGCTGTCAACTTTAAAGTTTGCAGGTTCTGATGAACAGTCTTGTAACTGTGTTGAGTCAGGAGCAGAGGCCATTGAGGCAAGGGCCACGGTTTGGTGTGAGTTATGCTCAGTAGTAGTGGATACCAGTGTTGCCTTGGCCAGTCTGGAGCTATCAAGATTCCTCTTGGTTGTTCTGCCTTGATCTTCAGTAACACCTTGGTGAGCAAAGGTAGAGGAGGGAATGCATAAATTGTTAGAGCATTCCAGCTGAAGGAAAGAGCATCCGTTCTCAAAGCTAGAGGATGGTGTATCCTTGTGCGGAACCTTTCCAGGTGATGATTGAGATGAGATACAAAGAGGTCTATGTCGGGTCTTCCCCATGCAGATGCTATTTGTGAGAAAATGTGTGGGTGTAGCATCCATTCGTGTGGATCCAAGAAATTTCTGCTCAACCTGTCTGCCAGAACATTGTCCTTGCCCGGAACAAACTGGGATTGCAAGTAGATGTTCAGTTTCAGGGACTTTTCCCAAAGAATCATTGTTAGTCTGCAGAGGGGGTAGGAATGACTGCCCCCTTGTTTGTTTATGTACCACATGACAGTGGTGTTGTCTGTCCTTATTAGCAGATGACCTTGCTGAAGAGATTTTCCAAAGGCTTCTATTGCATGTATCACTGCCAACATCTCTTTTTGATTTATGTGCTGATGCATCTCCATGGGAGTCCATTGCCCTTGAATGCATCTGCCGTCCATGTGTGCCCCCATCCATGGTCTGAGGCGTCTGTTGTAATAGTTTGACTTGTTGGAGGTTTGTTGAAAAGCATGCCTTCGTTTAAGTGACTTGCTTGAGCCCACCACAAAAATTCCCTTTGCAGGCATGGTATGAGTGGTATTATGTCTTCTAGGTTGTGGCTGTGTTGCGACCCCAGCTTTTTAGGTACCATTGCAGCTTTCTCATGTGTAGTCTTGCCAGAGGGATTAGAAGAATGCAAGATGCCATGAACCCCAGGGCCTGCAGGGTCTTCCTTGCGGTCAGGTGGGTTAATTTTGTTAGGCCTTTGAAGTAAGCTGTTAAATGCTCTTGTTTTTCCTCTGTGAGGAAAGCCATCCGTAGCTGTGTGTCCAGTTTTGCTCCTAGAAATATAATCTCTTGGGATGGCAGTAATCTTGATTTTTGAATGTTGACTGTGTATCCCAAAGCCTGCAGCAATTGAATGACGTAATCCAAGTGTTTTATCAAGGTATGTTTGCTGTCTACTTGTATTAGGCAGTCATCCAGGTAAGGGTATATTTGAATCCCCTGGAGTCTGCAATGTGCCACTACTGATGCCAGGCATTTTGTGAATACTCTGGGCGCAGCAGATAAGCCAAACGGCAATGCTGAGAATTGATAGCGCTCTGTTCCTGCAAGAAATCTGAGGTATCTTATGCAACTGTGTCTGATAGGGACATGCAGGTATGCCTCTTTGAGGTCCAGAGTAACCAGCCAAAACACCTTTCCCAGCATGGGAAGAAGTTGCTGTAACGTCAGCATCTTGAATTTTGGCACCATGAGAAAAGTATTTAGAACGGACAAGTCCAATATAGGCCTCCATTGTTTTTCTTTTCTTGGAACAAGGAACAGTCTTGAATAAAATCCCTGGCCTTGTTCCTGAGGAGGAACCTTCTCTATTGCTTTTATTCGTAACAGCTTTGAGACTTCTATGAGTGCCTCTGCCCTTTGATTTTGTGGCAGGTTTGGCATGCCTTGTCCTGTTGGGTAAGGTATGGAAGTGGAACCTGTAACCTCTGTCTATTATGTCCAGAATCCAATTGTCCTTTGTTATAATGTGCCAGTTTTTTGAGAATAGAGATAATTTTCTGCCTAGAGGTGCTTCTCTTTGAGCCTTGGTAGGCGGAGTGAAAGGTAAGTCATTGTGATTGTCCGTGGTGCAGGTGAACTACCTGTGCCACTTCTCTGATTTTGTGGTTGCCACTGGCGTCCCCTGTAGGAGCCTCGGTATTGCCCTCTACCTCGTGCATGCCTGTTCTTTCCCCTATGAAACTTGTCAGAGTCTGGAAAGGACCAATTCTTTGAAGGCCAATTCCTGCTGAACCTTGGTGGCTGAACCTGGAGGAAATCCTTTACTGTCTGTACTGATTTTGCCTTCTCCTCAATAGATTTCAACACATCCTGAGCATTAGCACCAAAAAGCTTCTGTTTATCCAGAGGTGCGTCCAGGAGCTTTACTTTAACATGATCTGGCAGTGGCTGTTCTTTCAACCAAGCATGTCTACGGATAACAGCCCCTGTCATAGCTGCCCTACATGAAGCCTCCAATGCATCATAACCACACTGTAGAAAATGATTACTAACCTGCTGGGTATTATGAACCAAATCCTGCAATGCCTTTCTATCTATAGGCTCAGGAGAGGCTATCTTTTTCTACAAATCATCCAGTAAATAATCCTGGTACAGAAACATATGAAAAAGGCAGTTAAGTGACCTCATGGCAAGGGTGGAAGAGGTATAAACTTTTTTACCCCATCTCTCCAGGGACCTTGCTTCAATGTCAGCTGGCAGTGGATTCTTGGCTGAGGCGGTAGCCACTCCTTTGGGGCCCTGTGAAATAGTTTCTAGATCCACAGAGTGGGCCTTAAAGAGATGCTTGTGAGTGTCAGGGACCCTGTAATATCTGTCTGGCTTGACAGGAGCAGGAGGGAGAGAATCAGGGGAAGCACTGGAGTCGGAGAAAACATCATCCAGGACATCCAAAACTGGAGGGATAGCTAAAGGTCTGTGCTGGGGTAACTTAAGGAAGGTACGTATCCTTTTCCTAGAATTAGAAAATTCCTGACCCTGCCACTTAAAATGTTCCCTCATGGAGTGCAGGACTTCACCGAAAGAAAAATCCTCTGGAGGAGAGGCAGAGGGAATAGATTCCTCAGCATCAGAGTCCTCATAGGCCTGGAAGGATTCTTCTTGGGCATCTGAATGCTCCGAATCCCCAGAGGCTTCATCTGAAGAGAGGTTGTCTGCCTGCTCAGTTCTAGGCCTTTTTTCTGCAGGCGGCTGACAACCTCTGTCTGGGTGAGGCTGGGACCCCCTGATAAGAGAGATTAGATCTGCAGCCAGAGACATGATTTGTCTGTCAGAAGAAGGGGCCTGAGAAGTAGGTTTAGGATGGGCCTTGGCCTGGCTGGCGGCCTTAGCACGTGCAAAGGCCTTGATTGACATGGATACAGGAGGCCTAGCTGCCCCACGTGCAGGGGTAACTTTGTCCACGGGAATGGTGTCTGGTAGATCCAGAACTTCGGTTTCCGGAGGAAAATCAACAACCGGCACCGGTGTAGTCTCCGAGACCGAGGGATGAGTTAACGCAGTGTCGTCGGCCTGGAGTGGTTGAATTACCGCTTCCGAAGGGACCGAAGCACTCGCGGAGGGCTTAGGCATTATATCGGTGGAAGACGCGGGCCGAGGATGTCGGTCCCGGTCCTTTCGTTTTTTGGTAGTTTGTGCTGTCGGTTGTTCCAACGGCATGTTGTAAGCGTAGGATTCGACAAAAAAGCCTTCGGCAAACTCTGCCCGGCGCCTGAGAGTGCGCTTATTAAAGCAAGCACAGGCAGCACAGGCCGAGACGTCGTGGTCTGGGCCCAGGCAAGGGAGGCAGTAAGAATGGAAGTCCTTATCAGGTATTTGTTTACCACAAGACAAACAATTATTAACTTTCTCAATTTGTTCTGACATCGGCTGAGGCAAGAAAAAATTTTCCCCAACGGGGTACTTAGCTTTTAGATGACTTCGGTAACTGAAAACACAGGAGCTGACTGACCAACCGGCACTTGCGAACTGCTTCTGCTTCGGGCACCGCACGGCAAGAAAGACTGAAGAAGATGGCGTCGGCTGATGCCTTTATACTCCAGCCGCTCTGACGTTGGGGAGGAGGTGACATCGGCCGACGCCGGACCCAGACTTTGGAATCTGGCCGACCGAAGGGCTGCCTGAGGCAGGACAACCCATACATCAGGACTGCAGTTGCATTCTTGAAGGACATTTGCAGATGTATAAACCTTTTTTCCCCATCTGTCCAGTGCCCTTGAATCTCTGTCAGAGGGGGTAGGATTTTTTGCTGTTGAGGCCATAATTCCCTTTGGACCCTGTGAAATAGTTTCAGGATCAGTAGCAGGGTTTCTAAATAAAAATTTGTGAGAGTCAGGGACCCTGTAATATCTGTCAGGCTTACTGGGAGCTGGAGGTAAGGAGCCAGGGGTCAAGCTTGACTCCGAAAACACATCATCCACAATGTCTAAAACAGGGGGAATAGCTAAAGGCCTGTGTTGAGGGAGAAGAAGGAAATCCCTGAGCCTCTTTTTTGATTATGAGAAGTCTTGACTCTCCCAGTGAAAATGTTCCCTCAAAGTATGCAAGGTTTCTCTAAATTAATAATCCTCAGGAGGAGAAACAGATGGAATAGACTCCTCAGCATCAGAATCCTCATAGGGAGGTATAGATAATTCCTGATCAGAAAAGGAATCAGAAGAAATAGAAACCTGATCTGAAGATTCATAATCAGTGTCTTGCCTAGGCCTCTTATCAGGAGGGGGTTGGGTACCACTGATCAAGGTAATAAGGTCTTCAGCCATTTTGATCATCTGTTTTTTAAGCAAAGAGGCCTGTGCACGTGGCTCATGCGTCATTTTTTTAGTCTTAGAAGTTGCTTTTGTCTTTGGTTTTGCAGCTGTCGGTTTGATATACAAATGTAGGTCTGAATACACCCTCAGAAGCCGGTGCCTGCTCAGCGGCTCCACACCCATCCGAGGGAGATACATCTGTTGGTCCAATACCCTGAGTATCATGCAGCATGCCAGACCCCACATGGGTGTCAGTAGAGGCCTGCAACTCAAAGGTAGCGGGTATCAGGGGCTGCAAAAGTGCCTCACTGAGTACCGGCGAACCGGCGACTGGCTTAGGAGAAGCTTCGTCATTGGTTTTGGATCTGGACTGCCTTTCTCTGTCCTTTTATTTGCATTTTTTATGTACTCCGATAGTGGGATTGCTATCCGACGACATTTCTGGGTAGTTAAATCTGTTTCCAAAATACTTTGATGCAAAAATATACAGACGCTTAATAGTGCATTGGTTAAATCTAGCACAAAACCGACAGCCAGGCACGTTGTGATCAGGGCCTAGGCAAGGATTACAGTATAAATAGAAATCCTAATGAGATATTTGCTTCCCACAAGTAATACAATTATTAACTTTTTCTGACATCGGTAAAAAGCAAGAATAAAGTTTCCCCAACGGGTTACTTGGCTTTAGTGAAGACTTCGGTCTGAAACTCAAATTTGAATATTTCAGTAGTTGGCCGACCGGCACTTGCGAAATGCTTCGGGCGCCGCGCAGCAAGAAAGGCAAAAGAAAATGGCGTTGGCTGCATGCTTTATACCCCTGACGACCTGGCGTCATGGAAGAGAAGACAGCAACCGACGCAGGACCCAAGACTTTGGAATTCAGGCCGACTGAGGGCAACCTGCCAGCAGATTACCCAAATGTAATGACTGCAACAGTGAAACACAAAGAACATCAAGATTTGAAGATACAACATCCAAAAAGAAGAGACCTTCAGAAAGGTGTTGAGCTGAGATAGATCCAGAATGGGTCTATAGATGCCTTCCTTCCTGGGAACCATGGAAACATCACGGAATAAAACACTTTCCCTTCCTGGGCAGGGGCACAATTTAAATAGTGTCTCCAAGCCCAAAAGACCCCAAAGTAGTTCTGGAAACAAAGGAATTTGCTCCTGAGGAGGTTGAGGTTTGCCCAGAAAAGAAGAAAGGGATTCCCACACCATGAAGTATCCCTGGCAAATGATGGACAGAATCCAAGAGTCTTGAGTGACCCTTTACCAACTAGAGACAGTGAAAGAAGGGATAATGGAACCTGACCCAAGGAAAGGGGAAACAAACCATCATATAGAACCTGGTTTACCTAAGAGAGAAGTAGGAGTCTGGGTGGACTTAGCAGGAGGTACACACCTAAAACCCTTCTTACCTTTAGGAGTATGGTGGAGGATGTCTGCATATAAAAGCAGATTTAGATGGATAATTCCTATGGAACTTAGGGATAGGAGACATAAAAATATGCTTCAATTCCTGCAAGGCCTTGCTTTTATCCTGGGGGGATTTCAAAAGACCATAAGCAAAACCAAAAATGTTATTATCAAGAGGAGCATCCAACTTAGCCTTAATATTATCAGGTAAGGGCTGGAGACTAAGCCAAGAGTTATGTATCAAAATAGACCAATGGCAGCAGCCCTACAGGAAGCTACATCATAACTGCCTTTAGTAGGGTGGTGAGCCATTTGAGAGGCAGAGTCGAGAAAAGAAAGTGCTGAAAAGTACAGTTTTGTACCTACCATAAATGTAGATGTTCGAAGATCCACATTGCTGCAGTCCTTACATATGGGTAGTCCGCTGTCCTCGGTCGGCCCGAATACCAAAATATTAGGCTGACGTCGGTCAAGGCGCTTAAAACTGACATCAGGACGTCAGGGTACAAATGCGCATGACCGACGTCATATCCTCAGTCTTTTCTTGCCCCAGATGTCAGAAGGCCCTAAAAAGAGAGGCCAAAGCCAAAAAACAGCAAAAAACAACCAACCACCCCTGCACTAATCATATTTACAATATTTACAATATTCACAACCCAAACCACACAACCACCTCTAACTACAGAGGGAAGGAGGGAGGGTATTGGACTGCAGCAATGTGGATCTTCGAACATTTACATTTATGGTAGGTACAAAACTGTACTATGTTCTTCATCTCACATTGCTGCAGTCCTTACATATGGGTAGAATCCCAAAGCAGAGGTAAGGGAGGATGGCAAAACTATAAAGCATTAGGAGCTGCCAAAATGCCCTGTAAAATTGCAGTGGCAAAACCAGCCCTAGATTTAGAGTAAAGTGGAAGGTGGTAATGCTTAGAGAAAGTATGCACTGAACTCCAAGTAGCTGCCTCCAAAATATCTTTAGTAGCCACCCCCCCTTAAAAAAGCTGTAGAAGTGGCAGTACCCCTAGTGGAATGAGGCCTAATCCCAGCTGGAATCTCCTTACCATGATGGGAATAACAGAAAGCAATACAAAAACCAATCCACTTAGAAATAGTCTGTTTTGAAACAGGTTTGCCCTGAGAACCCAAAGCAAATGAAACAAACAACTGCTGAGACTGCCTGCACCCTTTAGTTCTGCTCAAATAATATCGCAACTGTCTGTGTACATCCAAAGTGTGCAAAATCTTTTCCCCTTTATTTTGGGGGTTTGCATAAAAAGTAGGTAAATGAATAGTTTGGTTTAAAGCCACACTAGAAACCACTTTAGGCATAAAGGAAGGGTTAGTACGCAAAGATACCCTGTCCTTGTGGAAAATTAGGAAAGGCTCAACCGCCATAAGGGCCTGTAATTCAGAAACCCTTCTCGCAGAGGTAATGACCAACAAAAAAGCAGTCTTCCATGATAAATATTTCAACTCGGCAGTCGCTGCAGGCTCAAAAGGTTGTAGAGTGAGTTTCTCCAACACAAAATTGAGATCCCAAGCAGGAGTAGGAGCTCTACGTGGGGGTCTTATATTCTTTGCCCCTCTAAGGAATTGCTTAAACAAAGGATGAGAAAATAATGGTGGGTCACAGTCATAGTGAGCAGAAATTGCTGCAGCATGAACCTTAATAGAGAAGGACAAACCTTTGTCCAGTAACTCAGTAAGGTATTGAAGAGCAACACTTAAATTAGGTTTAGAAACATCCAAGTCCTTTGCTGTACTCCAAAATAAAAATCTCCTCCATTTATCCGCGTACACTTTCCTTGTACTAGGCCTTCTGGCCTCCAAAATAACATTCAAAACTTGTTGTGGAAGCTGAGACCCTCCAGGGTTTAAAACAGAATATGCCAGGCTGTTAGATGTAGAGAGTGAAGTTTGACATTGAGTAAATGACTGTTCTCCTGAGACAGCAGGTGAGGAATCGAAGGCAAAGGCCATGGAGGCTCCCGTACCAGACTTCTCAGTAATGGGTACCAGTGCTGTCGAGGCCAATCCGGAGCTATTAAAATCATGTTTGGCTTGTCCTGTCTGACCTTCAGGAGTACCTTTGGGAGGAGAGGCAGAGGTGGAAAGGCATACACATGAAGATTGCTCCAATTGAATGAAAGAGCATCCACTTTCCAAGCTGTGGGATGAAACCTTTTTGTGCAAAACTTTGGCAGCTGGTAATTTAGTGGAGAAGCGAACAGATCTATGTCTGGAGTTCCCCATAACACTGTCAATTTCTGAAATACATGAGGATCCAATTTCCACTCGTGGGGATCCATAATTTGTCTGCTCAACACATCTGCTAAGGAGTTCTGTGCTCCTGGCAGAAACCTTGCCTGAAGATTTAGCTGTAAACTGAGAGCAGTCTCCCACAAAATCATTGCTTGTCTGCATAGAGGATAAGAATGCGTTCCCCCTTGCTTGTTGATGTACCACATGACAGTTGTGTTGTCTGTTAGAATCAACACCTGGCCTGGAAGAAGTAAATCCTTGAAAGCTATCAATGCAAATTGGACTGCTAACATCTCCTTCAAGTTGATATGTAGATGTTGAAGTCTGGCAGGCCACGTGTCTTGTACCCATTTTCCATTTAGATGAGCTCCCCAAGCTTTGTCTGAGGCATCTGTCGTTAGAATCTGACTCGCCTCTGGCCGGGTCACAGAGAGTCCCTTGTTTAGGTGACATTCCTGAGCCCACCACAAAAATTCCTTTTGAATGCAAGGTATTATCTGAATGACAGTGTCCATATCTTGGCAGTGCTGTGTCCATACATTTTTGAGATACCATTGTAGCTTCCTCATATGCAGTTTGGCATTGGGAAGTACCAGAATACAAGATGCCATGAACCCCAAGGCTTGAAGGACTGTCCTTGCAGTCAGCCTGGACTGATGAGACAATTGGTGGAAGTAAAGAGAAAGATTCTTTTGTTTGTCTGGGGTCAAAAAGGCCATCTGGGATGCTGTATTCAGTCTCACACCCAGAAAGCACATGTCCTGAGAGGGTACTAGACTGGACTTTATTTCGTTCACAGAATACCCCAGGCATCTTAACACTGCCATCACATACTGTAAATGATGAAGAAGTTCATCCTTTCCTTGGGCCAGAATCAGGCAATCGTCCAAATAAGGATAGATTTGTATTCCTCTTAGCCTGAAGAAAGCTATCACTGGAGCCAGAACCTTCGTGAACACTCTGGGCACAGTAGATAAGCCAAAGGGCAATGCAGAGAACTGATAATGAGAAGTCCCAGCCAAACGCAGATACTTCCTGCAACTGAGCCTGATAGGAACATGAAGGTAAGCCTCCTTGAGATCCAGAGTCACCATCCAGTGATCTTTGCCCAGCAGAGGTAAAAGCTGTTGTAACGCCAACATTTTGAACTTGGGAATGTCCAGATATGTGTTGAGGATAGATAAATCCAAAATTGGTCTCCACGTGTTCCCTTTCTTTGGTACTAGAAACAGGCGAGAATAAAATCCTAGGCCCACTTCTGGCAGAGGGACCGGTTGTATGGCCCCTATTTGAAGTAGTAGAGAAATTTGTTTGTGAGCCTCTAGTCTTTGCTGAGGAGGAACGTCCGGCATGCCTTTGAAAGGAGGCAAGGTATGGAAATAAAACTTGTAACCTTGGTGTATGATATCCAATACCCATTTGTCTTGGGTAATCAAAATCCAATTTTCCTTGAAGAGTGCTAATCTTCCTCCCAAAGGTGCTGCCAGGCAAGAAGGATCTGGCAGCTGAAAAGGTAGGTCATTGGGCCTGTTTACGAAAGGACTGGCCCCTGCCCTCACCCGAAGATAGTGCAGGTGAACTCCCTGTTCTAGGTCTGAAAGAACTCTGAGCTCTGCCCCTACCACGTCTAGATCTACCCCTAGACTGAGAATCATAAGAAGGATACGTCCACCCCTTAGCAGGCCAATTCCTACTAAACTTCGGAGGCTGAACTTGCAAAAAATCTTTAACAGCCTGCATAGACTTAGCCTTGTCTTCCATTTTCTTCAAGACTGACTCCACAGGTGAACTAAACAACACATCAGACTGCAAAGGAGCATCCAAAATCCTTGTCTTAACATGGTCAGATAAATTCTGATCCTTCAGCCAGGCGTGCCTGCGAAGAACTGAACCGGTGGCAGCCACCCTAGACGAGGCCTGCACAGCATCAAAACCACATTGTAATGAATGCTTACCCACCTGTTCAGAGACATGCACCAAATCTTGTAATTCTTTACACTCAATGCCTTCCGCCAGAGCATCCACCTTAGACTTCAATTGAGAAAGAAGAAAGTTTTGATATTTCAACATATGAAACTGGCAATTCAAAGCCCTCATAGCTAAGGTAGAAGATGTATAGACCTTCTTTCCCCATCTTTCCAAAGCTCTGGCCTCTTTATCTAGAGGAACCAGATTTTTTACAACAGAGGCCTTGACACCCTTAGGTCCCTGACTAATAGTTTCTGGGTCCGCCCTAGGACTCTTATAAAGATATTTATGAGCCTCAGGCACCCTGTAATACCTATCCGGTTTAACAGGAGCAGGAGGCAGAGAATCAGGATTAAGTGAAGCCTCTGCAAACACATCTTCCACAACATCCAGAACAGGGGTATAGCCAAGGGCCTATGTTGGGGTAAAAGCAAAATTCCCTAAGCATTTTCCGGAATCAGAGAAGTCCTGACCTTCCCACTTAAAATGTTCCCTCATAGAATGAAGTGTCTCTGAAAAAGAAAAATCCTCTGGAGGAGAAGCAGAAGGAGTAGAATCATCTGCATCACAATCAGAATAAGGAGAGTACTCCTGCAAGTCTTCAGCAAGACTCTGAAACATCCAAGCCTGCTCAGAACTTCCCAACTCTGGCTCCACCCTAGGCCTCTTATCAGGAGGGGGCAAAGAACCTCTAATCAGAGTAATCAAATCTTCTGCCATTTTAAGCATGTGCTTCTTGGGCACAGACCCTGCTGAACTAGGAGTGACACCAACAGAAGCTAAACCTGGCCTGCCTCTGGGAGAAGCCTTGGAAACAGAAGGAGAGGGCCTAACCACCCTAGGAAGGGAGGGGAGTACAGTAACCTGAGAAGCCCCTTCAGCCTGACCTGCCTCCTGAGAGGCCACATCCTGCAATATCAAAGTCTCCCCCTGAGACTCCAGAAAAGTCTCCGTCGGAACCACCGGTTCCACTGAAGCCTCTAAAGAACCGGCGTCCGGAACAGACGACTCATCTTGCCTGGGTTTAACTGTTTTGTCTTTGCGCTTCAGAAGCGGGCCGGAGAGTCCGACGGCATATTATAATTGCACCGCTTCCCGAAGACCAGCCTAGCACAATCTAGCCTTCGCTTAATAGTGCGCTTATTGAACCTAGCACAAAAGCGACACCCAACAACGTCGTGCTCAGGCCCCAAACAAGGAATACACAAAGAATGATAATCCCTATGCGGTATCTGTTTCCCACAAGAAATACAGTTATTCACTTTTTCTGACATCCGGTAAAACACTGAGGCAAGAAAAAGCCAAAATATTCCCAACGGGTACTTAGCCAACTTGGATTCGGTCTGAAACTCCGAACTCGAAAAATTTCAGAACGCCGAACGGCACTTGCAACGCTGCTTCTGCATCGGACCATGCGGCAAAAAAGACTGAGGATATGACGTCGGTCATGCGCATTTGTACCCTGACGTCCTGATGTCAGTTTTAAGCGCCTTGACCAACGTCAGCCTAATACTTTGGTATTCGGGCCGACCGAGGACAGCGGACTACCCATATGTAAGGACTGCAGCAATGTGAGATGAAGAACATCCTTCCCTTCTGAATCTTGGAAGTCAGAGATCACCTGAGAAGCTTAAGAAAGAAGGGCTAAAACATACCTGGTCATGAGTCTGGTAATTAATAGCCTAAAAAAGTCAGGGTGGTAGTAGTATATACCTTTTTGCCTAAACATTCCATAGCTCTGCTCTCATCTGACAGAAGTAGTTTAGTAGATGGCAAAAGTTTAGAAGGTTTATCAGATAAGACAAACACTGCAGAAGGATCAGTGGAAGGACATTTGTACAAGAACTTACAATCATCAGGCACCTTGTAAAATTTATCAGGATTCTTAGGAGCTGGATCAGGAACCGCAGAGGCTGCTGAAAATATCTAGAAGGGCAGCCAAGACTGGAGGTACAGCAGAGGGCTTAGGTGACTCCATCTACAGGAATTTATAATACCTCTTTTGAATATTACAAACCTGAGAACAGATCCATTTGAAATATTCCATCATGTGAGAAATAGTGTCCCCAAATGAAAGTTCTCCCAAGGCAGAGTCTGGACTAATAAAATCTTCCTCCTCAGATCCATAATCCAAGGGAGAAGGGATTTGACAAGAATATGCCAAAGACTCTTTTCCAGAACACAAATCCTCTTCAGAGGTTTCCTTCTCTCTGGGCCTTCTTAAGGGGAGTAAATAACTATGGAGAAGGTGGCACACAAACTCCTTGAGGAGGCTTCAAGGCCATTAAGGCATTAAAAAACCTCTGGGCAAAATCCTAATATTCACAGTGGGGATCTTTAGCAGCAGAGGGAAATGCTTGATTTTTTGTTTTTTCTTTTGAGTGATGCCTGCCTAAAAACCCTAGAAGGTTCAGACCCTTGCCTACAATTAACCATTGTAGTAGGAATCTTCTCCCAAACTAGGATTTGCAGTATTCCTCTTGGTCCTTCAGAAATAATTAGCAGAAGTTCCCCTCAACATCTGGAGCAGATGTTTTATAGCCTCCGAGGACATGCGAGAAGTCGGATCCATGCAGGGTCACAGCAGAGGAATCCAAAGAAACAACTGGGTGATCCTCTTGGCTTTCATCAGCCTTGAGACAGACTTCCGGAGGGGAGGCAGGACAGCAGCCAAATTAGACCAGAGTCTTTTGGCCTTTTTCTTAGGTGGCTGACCTTCAGGACAGGAAGATTCCACCATAGCACCTTGAACCAACAATTTAAGATAATGATTCTACAGGTAACTCGATGAGGAGGACAGGGAGCGATGTAGGGTCTTGGGGACAAATGCTTGGCAGATAGAACACTGCGTATGGTCATGAGAAGCACCCAAACAGAAGAGACACTGCTTGTGATATTCTTTATGGGGAATCTTCCCCCCAGACTGACATTTTCCCTTTCTGAATGTCATGCAAACTCACAAAAAAAAGTAAAAATAAATAAGAACCTCCAACAGGGCACTTCTCTGAAACAGAGCTCAGTAACCAGCACAGAAGGAGAAGCATTCAGACCAATTATGGCGTTCAGACTGGAGGCAAAGAAGTTCTGGGGTATGTATGTCCATACATCACCTTTATACCCTACGCCTTGAGTAGGGAGCATACGTGTGATGTACATCTATATATTCTTAAGGTTTTGGTATACTGGCTGGACATGGGCTGCCGTTGGCAAGGAATTCCTTATGTAAAAAAATAATACAACAGTGATATGGAAGGATATCTTCAGTAAGCTAATGTAAACATGTATACGCTAAATTTTTTATATACCAATGTTAATGATAACAGAAATGCTAACAATTATTGTATTTTTGGTTTGTAGTGTTGCACAAGAACTGCTACACTACTACTATGAGCTTCTCAAATGCATTTTATTAGCCATACTCACCAAGTCATTAAAATCTGATTTATGTCCGCTTCAACAGTTTTTATCACCAGCACTACTGATAACAAAATTAGGGTAACTCATTTTATAATACTGTCTTGAAATTAAACTATGTTTATTCTTACTGCCTGTATGTATACACATGCTGTCAATCTGCTGTTCCATGCAATAAGCTTTACATGTTTGTTACACATTACATACTTTCAATATGGCCTGGCTCATGGATGAAAATGGTCCTTGGACCATTCTACCTACCTAGCTAATAAATGTAAAACAAAATAAAATTAACAGACTGAAACCCATAAAGCAGTCAAAAATTTACCAAGAGATGGGCTGAATTTATTCAGGTTTAGATGTCAGTATCCTGATATACATGGTGGGAGAATTGAGAAACGAGTTTTAAATTGCAAGATGCCCTTCCTTTAAAAGTACCATTTTGAGCATCATTCCTGTGACTGATGCAACCTGCACAATCATGCCCCTTCAGAGTCCCCTTAGTCCAGGGACTGTAGCCCCCTCCTGCAGAATGAAGTAATAATATGCAGAGGACAAGCTGCTTCGCTCAGAGTGAAAAGCATTGTCCTCCTGATCACCATGGCACATTCTCTGCACTTCTTTTACTGCTTAGGGGATTTAGAAATAGCAGAACTAAAAAAAGTATTTTGCCCTAAAAAGCTTGCAAGTTTCTAGTAATTCTCACTACATTCTTTCTACTAAACATGCCACAATACCCTCAATCAGCTGCACTGTAGTTTTCCTTTAAATGGAGAAAACACTTAAGGTGGCAGTTGGGGTATCTGATGTCCAAACCAGCACTTAAAAGGTCAATTTTTCTGAGAATGTCACAATGAAAAAATTGCCAAGGCATTCATATGGTGTTCAGAATTTAGGTTAGAGAAAAAGACTACAAGAATCTAGGAGACTGACCAAACAGGTTAGGGCAGGCAGCCACTCATTTATAGACAGAAGACAATAAGCAAAATACATTTGAAACTGAGGATATCAATCAATGATCACTGTACTGTATACCGCTCAACCTCACAGAGCAAGAAACCTGGACAAAGCCAAAAATAATGGGAAGGGAGAGGGGCAAAGGCCCAAAATCACAGACAGAATTTAAACACTGTTCTTATAAACCTAGAATGTTGCTATAATAGCAGGTTTTGCATTAGCATGCATTTTCAGAAGAATATGAAGTCTGAAACTCCAGTGTTAGTCATTATTTAGTGAACCAAACAACTAGCGCAAGGCCCTCTGATGGCTATAAAACATAGATTAACGTGAAACTCTGAACACGATGCTGCACACAAATGATGAAAAGTAAAGATGAAAATAAAATCCTTTATTACATGGAGTGAGCGCTTTCGCCAAAGGCTTCTTCAGACTCTTTACATTCTAACACCACTTAAAACATTTTTAAAGTATTCCAGTCACTTGGTATTGGTTCTTGGTTCTAAAACCATCACATGCTTTATCAATTTAAAAAGATACAGACATAGAACAACGTAGTCTGACTAATACAACTTCTTTCAGACAATGACATATGACAAACATATCTGAACTAATAATCTACTATAATTAAAATACAATACCTAAATATCTATTAAAAAATCTACAGAATCATTAAAATCCCAAAGTGTGTATTACCAAAAACAGCTACAAACCAACAAGGGTTGGTACGTATATGCCGTAATGTGCTTAAAGGACTTTGAAATGCCTTTTATCATCACTAACTATATATACAAATACAATACGTTCTTTACCCACTGTTTACAGATAAGGGTTGGGGTACATAATATTTGACACCACTAAACAACCACATTATGTCAAAAAAATATATATATTGATTACTAAGGATTTACGTAGATAATACTTGGGACGCTGAACCTAAACCTTTAAGTGAATTTAAGGTCAAAAGAAGATGACAGTTACACTTCATAATGAAATCTGTAAACAGTGGGTAAAGAACGTATTGTATTTGTATATATAGTTAGTGATGATAAAAGGCATTTCAAAGTCCTTTAAGCACATTACGGCATATACGTACCAACCCTTGTTGGTTTGTAGCTGTTTTTGGTAATACACACTTTGGGATTTTAATGATTCTGTAGATTTTTTAATAGATATTTAGGTATTGTATTTTAATTATAGTAGATTATTAGTTCAGATATGTTTGTCATATGTCATTGTCTGAAAGAAGTTGTATTAGTCAGACTACGTTGTTCTATGTCTGTATCTTTTTAAATTGATAAAGCATGTGATGGTTTTAGAACCAAGAACCAATACCAAGTGACTGGAATACTTTAAAAATGTTTTAAGTGGTGTTAGAATGTAAAGAGTCTGAAGAAGCCTTTGGCGAAAGCGCTCACTCCATGTAATAAAGGATTTTATTTTCATCTTTACTTTTCATCATTTGTGTGCAGCATCGTGTTCAGAGTTTCACGTTAATCTATGTTTTATAGCCATCAGAGGGCCTTGCGCTAGTTGTTTGGTTCTCTTTTTTACGTTTTTGCGCAGGTCCCTTGTTCTCAACGGAAAGTAGCACTGCACTTGGATTTTGGCATAGTCATTATTTAGTGACTTGAATCATCAAGGACTTGCCAGAAAACCAGAAATTTCATGAAAGACAGACCAAGATACGAGGAAAAAAATCTAGACAGTTTAGAAGTTTGGTCTACTGAACTCTATACTTATTACCTGAACCTACTTTCAAAACTGATGCGTGTTTCCTGTTACAACTCAGGTAGAATACAGCTAATATTCACATCAATTTAAACATTTTTATGATAGTTTTCTTTCTTCCTTAATCTCTGACTCAAATCAATTCACCACCTGTATTATTTTTTCCATGTATATTACCTGGGCTCAAGCTGAAATACATCCACTGGGATTATTGCTGTACACCAGCATATAAATTTAAACACATAATGAAACAGTCTCCTTCATACCTGATGGCCAGGGATGTGACAAGGTGGCAAAGAGGGAATTAAGCAAGACTGAAAAGTTGTTCTCCACATTAGCATGTGAACTGCATTTCAATTTTCTTAACAGTGAATATTTTTAGAAACAGACAATTCTTTGCAACCTGATTAAATTTCTGAAAAAAATGTGAAGCAAACGTGCAAATTAATAACCATGTCAGGTATCAAAACACGTGCAGAAATAGCAAGCACAATCCAAAACCAAAAACACTCAAATATTGCTGTATTGGGAGGGTGGGGTGAAAATGAATGGCAAATAAATTAAAGCATTCTCAGTTACTCCAGAAAAGCCAATAATAACATGAAATTAATAAGGATGACACCAATACAAATGCCCAAAGTAGGACATTGTTTCATAGAGATGTGCGATTTTGCAGGAGAAATTATAGCAACAACCAATGCAAAGTGGGTCTACTTTACAATGATGAAAAATCAAAATATCGAGAGCTCACATGAGCGAAAAATCAGGAATTTGATATTTAGTTTTTTGGATCGCAGTACAGTGAAAATCAGAATATTTGCCCTTTCCTCACTGTAGTGCGATCTCGGAGTAGGAATATATATTTAGCGTGGGGTGTGGGGGTGCATCCACCCCCACAATAGCGATTTCGAGTTCCTGATTATTCGCTCATGTGAGCGTTCGATTTTTTGATTTTTCAGTGTTCTGACATAGACCCTGCAAATACCTGAATTTTCCTTTTTTGCCAAAATAAAACCTCAGTCTTGCAGAACGTGATTAGCTACTATTGCTTGAAATGACATTAAGGCATTTCAGATGAAAATAATTATTTTATACAATTAACAGAGGAAACCCAAGAAATAATTCTGTCCTACAATTTCAGGACATTTGTAGGAAAGCAAGCACCCAAATAAGGACTGTCCTGCATAAAGGGACATGTGGAAACCCTAAATTTTAAGGACAAAAATAACTTCTCAGCATTACACTGGTTTACATGTTACTAGGCAAAAAACCTTAGTAAGTTGCCTGCTATAACTACAAACATGCCCAAAGCTTTTGAATGTTTGCAGTTTGGTATATGCAACTCAACAGAGAATAATCTAAACACTAGAAATATGCCCAAAGCTGTTGAATGTTTGGAGTTTCATATATGCAACTCAACAGAGAAAATAATCTAAACAAAGATGGACATACAAATTGCTATAATTCTGGCCAGTTAAAATTTTCAGGCTAGATTAATGGCCTTTCGCTGCAATCCCCCAAAAAAACTCTTGCAAGAGAGAGATGATAATTATGCTAGAAAGTTTACAACTGTAGAATTCGGTTTTGCAAAAAGTACAGCTGTGTACACTTACCATAAATGTAGATGTTCGAGTGTATTCACTGTTGCAGTCATCACATTTAGGTCATCTGCCTGCAGGTAGCCCTCAGCCAGCCTGAATACCAGAGTCTTGGGATTTCTGTGTCGGATGCTGTCACTTCTTC
The DNA here is from genome assembly GCF_019279795.1 of Protopterus annectens. Lineage (NCBI taxonomy): Eukaryota > Metazoa > Chordata > Ceratodontiformes > Protopteridae > Protopterus > Protopterus annectens. The sequence continues at coordinate 593,733,790 of NC_056744.1, forward strand.
AGGTCGTCAGGGGTATAAAACATGCAGCCGATGCCATTACATCAGTTTTTCTTGCCCCAGATGTCAGGTACCCCCAAAATATGAAGCAATTATATGGTGTGGAACAACCCCAGCAAAAAGCAAACACACATAGTATAAGACATGCCAAACCACAAAGGATAGTTGAAAGCAAAGACAATCAGGGGGCTGGAGGGAGGGTAACCAGGACTGCAACAGTGAATACACTCGAACATCCACATTTAAAGTGAGTGTACACAACTGTACTATATTCTTCGTGTTTCACTGTTGCAGTCATCACATCTGGGTTGATTCCCAAAGCTAAGGAAGGGTGGAAGTAGATTAAGAAGCATTAGGCCTGGCAATCAGGCCCTGTAAGACTGCTGTGGCAAGTCCAGCTCTGAATTTAGAAAAGACAGGCAAGTGGCAATGTTTGGTGAAAGTGTGCAACAAGCTCCAGGTTGCGGCTTCCAGGATGTTCCGGGTAGGGACTCCTCTGAGAAATGCAGTAGAGATAGATGGAGCCCTAGTGGAATGTGTTCTTATCCCCTGTGGGATAGGATTTCCATGGTGCTTGTAGCAGAAATGGATGCAGTGTGCTATCCATTTAGACATGGTTTGCTTTGAAATGGCCTTCCCCTCTGCCCCTACAGCAAAGCAGACTAGTAGCTGGCCAGATTTTCTGAGAGGCTTAGTCCTGTCAAAATAGAATCTAAGCTGTCTGTGCACATCTAGAGAATGCAGTATCCTTTCCCCTTTATTTTGAGGATTAGGGAAAAAAAAGCAGGCAAATGAATGGACTGGTTTAAAGCAACACTAGACAGCACCTTGGGCATAAAAGATGGGTTAGTCCTGAGGAAAACCCTGTCCACATGGAAGATAATGAAGGGTTCCACTGCCATAAGGGCCTGTGGTTCACTCTTCTTCCTGAAGTGATGGCTAGAAGTAAAGCTGTTTTCCATAACAGGAATTTCAACTCTGCTGCAGCAGCCGGTTCAAAGGGGGGGGGGGTGTAAGTTTTTCCAATACAAAGTTAAGGTCCCAGGCTGGAGTGGGAGCTCTCCTGGCGGGGGGGTCTTAAATTTTTGGACCCTCTAAGGAAATGTTTTACCATAGGATGAGAGAAGAGGGGTGGCTCAGTATTATAATGAGTGGAGACGGCAGAGGCATGAATCTTAATTGAAGAGAAGGATAGGCCCTTGTGGAGCATTTCTGTTAAGTAATCTAATATATGAGGGTAAGCTGGGCACAGCAGTCGCCATCCCTTGCGATTGGCTCTAGGAACAGTATCGTTTCCACTTTTCTGAATAGGATTTTCTAGTACTAGGCCTCCTTGCCTCAAGAATGACATCCAGCACCTGCTTACTGAGGGTTGCTAGAGGTGAGTTCATGGGAGTAGCCAGGCTGCAAGGTTCAGGGTCTGAAGCTGAGGATGCAGAATTTGGCCCCCCTGCTGGGACAGCAGGGAAGGGGTCTGAGGCAGGTGTCATGGTTGTAGCAATGTCAGACTGCGCAGAAGAGGATACCAGTGCTGGTGTGGCCAGTCTGCTGTAATCAGGATTGTCCTTGGCTTGTTCTGTTTGATCTTTAGTAGAACCTCCGAGAGGCAGAGGGGGAAAGGCACAGACTGAGCGGCTTTCCCAGAAAGTACAGTTGTGTACCTACCATAAATGTAGATGTTCGAGTGTATTCACTGTTGCAGTCATTATAACTGGGTTATCCTGCTGGCAGGCTACCCGCAGTCGGCCTGAGTTCCAAAGTCTAGGTCCGGCGTCGGTTGCTGTCGCCTCTTCCCTGACATCAGTGCACCAGGGGTATATAAGATGCAGCCGACGCCATTTTCTTCGGTTTTTCTTGCCCCAGATGTCAGGTGCCCCTAAAATGGTAGGCTAAATTATGCCAATAAGCATGCATGCACAAAAAACAACTTTTCCTTCATCTACAAGCAAATACATCACATAGGTTATATAGAGTAGAAAAGAACAGTTAGGTCCCAGCAAAGAAGAAATGGGGGATGGTGGGAGGGTAACCTGGACCGCAACAGTGAATACACTCGAACATCTACATTTATGGTAGGTACACAACTGTACTATGTTCATCGTGTTTCACTGTTGCAGTCATTACAATTGGGTTGAATCCCAAAGCTAAGGTTGGGAGGCTGGAGCTAAATAGGATTAGGAGAGGCTATAAGGCCCTGCAGAATTGCAGTGGCAAAGCCTGCTCTGGATGTAGAGTAGAGAGGTAAGTGATAGTGCTTTGTAAAGGTATGCACTGAACTCCAAGTTGCAGCCTCTAAGATGTCTTTGGTTGGTACTCCTCTGAGGAAGGCTGCTGAAGTGGCTGCTGCTCTGGTTGAATGTGACCTAATGCCCTTAGGCACTGTTTTGCCATGCTGTGAATAGCAGAAATGAATGCAATGGCCAAACCACTTTGAAATAGTCTGTTTTGAGATAGGCTTTCCCTGTGATGCTGCAGCATATGCCACTAAAAGTTGATCAGTCTTTCTGAAAGCTTTAGTTCTGTCCAAGTAGAAGCGTAGCTGCCTGTGGATGTCCAAAGAATGCAGAATTTTCTCACCCTTATTCTGTGGGTTTGGATAAAAAGTAGGCAGATGAATTGTTTGGTTAAGGGCCACACTGGACACTACCTTAGGCATAAATGTAGGGTTTGTCCTCAGCGAAACCCTGTCAGGATGGAAAATGATAAAAGGTTCCACAGCCATGAGTGCCTGTACCTCTGAGACTCTTCTAGTAGAGGTTATTGCTAGGAGCACAGCTGTTTTCCAGGATAAGAATTTTATGTCAGCTGCAGAGGCTGGCTCAAACGTAGGCAGTGTGAGTTTTTCCACAACATAGTTGAGGTCCCATGCAGGTATTGGTGCTCTCCTTGGAGGTCTTATGTTTTTGGCCCCTCTGAGGTACTGCCTCAGTAACGAATGAGAAAAAATAGGTGGTTCTGTATTGTAATGAGCTGAAATGGCAGAGGCATGAATTTTAATTGATGAAAAGGAAAGGCCTTTATCCAGCATCTCAGTTAAGTATTGCAAAATCTGAGGAATATTAGGAACAATCATGTCAATGCCTTGTGCTTGGTTCCAAGCACAAAATCTCTTCCATTTGTCTGCATAAGATTTTCTGGTGCTAGGCCTCCTGGCCTCCAAAATAACATCCATCACTGCTTTAGAAAGAGGTGTGTCTTGAGAAGCTATATTATCTGCAAGGTTTAAGGTTTTGAGTTGGCTGTGCAGAATCTGGCTGTCTTGTTGGGTCAATAAGTGAGGAATTTGAGGTAATGTCCGGGCTGGGCAGTGAGACAAGCCCTTTAGGATTGGGTACCAGTGCTGGCGGGGCCAGTCTGGGGCAATCAGTATCATTTTTGGTTTCTCTTGTCTGACCTTGAGGAGTACCTTGGGGAGGAGAGGCAGAGGAGGAAAGGCATATACTGTTAGACTTTTCCAGCTGAAAGATACAGCATCCACTTTCCATGCTTGCTTGTGATAAGTCCTTGTGCAGAATCTTTGTGGTTGGTAGTTGTGACGGGAGGCAAACAGGTCTTTGTCCGGGCATCCCCAGGTCCTTCTTATCATGCTGAAGACTTGTGGATCCAATTTCCACTCGTGGGGATCCATTAGATTTCTGCTTAGTTCGTCTGCCAGAGTATTTTTCCTTCCTGGCAGGAATTGAGCTTGCCAATGTACTTGGTAAGTCAATGCTGTGTGCCACAAGTTCATGGCTAGCCTGCAGAGGGGGTAGGAATGTGCGACTCCCTGCTTGTTTATGTACCACATGACTGAAGTATTGTCAGTCTTTATTAGTAGTTGTCCTGGATGAAGTTGATCCTTGAAGGCTGTTAGGGCAATCTGAACAGATAGCATCTCTTTTTGATTGATATGTAGATGCATTTGACTTGCAGACCATGTGCCCTGAATGCATCTTCCTGCCATATATGCCCCCCAGGCGTAATCTGATGCATCTGTTGTCAATATCTGCCTGGCTATGGGTAAGGTGAATGGCTGTCCTGTGTTGTGGTGACAGGCTTTTGCCCACCATCGAAACTCCTGTTGCAGGCAGGGAATGAGGGTAATTATTGTTTCCAGGCTGTGGCAATGTTGAGTCCAAACACTTTTTAGATACCATTGAAATTTCCTCATATGCAGTCTTGCATATGGAATTAGCAGAATGCAGGATGCCATGAAACCCAAGGCCTGCAGAATTTTTCTTGCAAATAACTGGGTCTTTGTTGCCAACATTTTGAAGTAAGTAGTCAGTTGTCTGTGTTTGTCTGGCGTGAGATAAGCCATCTGGGCAGTTGTATTTAAGCTTGCACCCAGGAATATTATCTGTTGAGAGGGTACGAGTTTTGATTTCTTCTTGTTTACTGTCTACCCTAGACTTGTCAGTAATCTTTTTACAAACGCCAGATGCTGTAGTAGAATGGCCTTGTTCTCCGCTTGAATAAGCCAGTCGTCCAAGTAAGGATATATTTGTATTCCTCTCTGTCTGCAAAATACAATTACTGGTGCCAGGCACTTTGTGAAGACCCTGGGTGCAGTAGATAAGCCACAGGGCAGTGCAGAGAATTGGTAGTGCATTCAGCCAGCTTTGAATCTGAGGTATCTTCTACATGTCTGTCTGATTCAGACATGCAGGTATGCCTCTTTTAGATCTAAAGTCACAAGCCAAGCCTTCTTGCCCAACATGGGCAGAAGCTGCTGTAGAGTCAACATTTTGAATTTTGGAATATCCAGATATGTGTTTAGAATAGATAGGTCCAGTATTGGTCTCCAGGCTTCGTCTTTTCTGGGTACCAAGAACAGTCTTGAATAGAATCCGTGACCCTGCTCTTGTTCTGGTACTTGCTGAATGGCCCTCATGTCCATGAGGGATGAAACTTGGTTTTGTGCCTCTGCCCACTGATTGCGTGGCAGGTCTGGCATACCGTTTTGCCTTGGCAGGGTATGAAAGTGGAACCTGTAGTCTTGTGAAACTATATTTAGAACCCATTTGTCCTGGGTGATCATGTGCCAATTTTGTGAAAAAAGCGCTAGCTGTCCCCCCAAAGGGGCTGCCAAAAGATAAGTGCTTGGTGCTGGAAGTGGAAAGTCATTGAGACTGTTTCCTGTAAGGCTGCGATTTTTCCTCTCCGCTCTTGGAGGTAGAAGTACCCCATTGTTTAGGCCTGTATGAGCCTTGGGGCTGTGATCTGCCTCTGGGGCATTTGTATCTGCCCCTTTGTGGTCTGACACTGGAAAGGACCAATTTTTTGTAGGCCAGTTTCTGCTAAATCTGGGAGGCTGTACCTGCAAAAAATCCTTGACTGTTTGCATAGATTTAGCCTTGTCTTCCATTTTCTTCAACACCTCTTCTACTTCTGCACCAAACAAGGTATCATGCTGTAAAGGAGCATCTAATAGTTTTGCTTTAACATGATCTGGCAAATTTTGTTCTTTTAACCAAGCATGCCTCCTAATGAAAGAACCTGTAACAGCGGCCCTGCAGGAGACCTCAAGAGAATCAAAACCACATTGCAAAGTATGCTTTCCAACTTGTTCAGCTGCATGCAATAAATCCTGCATTTCTTTATTGTCTGCACATTCTGTATTTGCTGGCATTTTCTGTGTAAGCAAGGATATTGCTGATACTTAAGCATATGAAATTGGCAATTTAAAGCTCTTACAGCCAAGGTAGCAGAGGTATAAATCTTTTTGCCCCATCTGTCTAGGGCCCTAGAATCCCTATCAGAGGGAATAGGGTTTTTTGCAGTAGAAGCCTCGACCCCTCTGGGACCCTGAGAGATGGTTTCTGGATCAGCTGCAGGGTTCTTATAGAGACATTTATGTGAATCAGGAACCCTGTAGTATCTGTCTGGCTAAACAGGGGCTGGTAGTAAAGAGTCTGGAGAAAAACTGGACTCTGTACATCATCTAAAATGTCCAAAACAGGTGGGATAGCAAGGGGCCTGTGCTGGGGCAATAAAAGGAAATCTCTGAGCCTTTTCTTGGATTCTGAATATTCTTGTCTCTCCCAGTGGAAATGCTCCCTCATAGCATGCAGTGTCTCCCCAAAAAAATAATCCTCAGGAGGAGAGGCTGAAGGGATAGATTCTTCAGCATCAGAATCCTCATAGGGAGGAATAGAGTAGTCCTGTTGAGAGGAGGAATCAGAGGAAATGGAAACCTGGTTTGAAGATTAATATTCTAACTCTTGCTTAGGCCTCTTTTCAAGAGGGGGACGGGAACCCCTGATCAAAGTAATAAGGCCTTCGGCCATTTTAAGCATCTGTTTTTAGGCATGGAGGCCTGTCCAGGTGAATGCTGTGCTTGTTTCTTTGTCTTTAGAGCTGCTTTAGTCTTTGTAGCTGAAGTAGGTTTCAAATATAACTGTGTAGGCCTGAAAACACCCTCAGAAGCCAATGCCTGCTCAATGGCTCCGGACCCATCTGAAGGAATAGTTTCCGAGTGTCCAATACCTTGAGTTTCCAGAGGCCCAGTCGGCCCCACGTGGGAGTCGGAAGCGGCCTGTGGCTCTGAGGTAGCGGGCGTCAGGGGCTGCGAAAGCGCCTCACTGAGAACCGGCAACAGGCCTAGAAGAAGCCTCGTCGTTGGTTTTGGATCTCGGATGCCTGTCCTTTTCTTTTTATTTTCGTTTTTTGTAAACCCGGGTAGTCAGCTGATCCGATGGCATTATATAATTAAATCTTCTGCCAAAGTAATGAAATGCAAAATCGTACCGACGCTTAACAGTGCGTTGGTTAAATCTAGCACAAAACCGACAACTAGCAGCATTATGGTCAGGGCCTAGGCAAGGAATACAGTAAAAATGAAAATCCTTATGAGGTATTTGCTTCCCACAAGAAATACAGTTATTACCTTTTTCTGATATCGGTCTGGAGCAAAAAAAAAGTTTCTCCAATGTGGTACCTAGCTTTAATGAAGACTTTGGATCTGAATTCGAATTTGAAAACTTCAGGAGTCGGCCAACTGGCACTTGCGAATTGCTTTTGCTTTGGGCACCGCGCGGCAAAAAAGACTGAAGAAAATGGCGTCGGCTGCATCTTATATACCCCTGGCGCACTGATGTCAGGGAAGAGGCGACAGCAACCGACGCCAGACCTGCCAGCAGGATAACCCAACTGTAATGACTGCAACAGTGAAACACAATGAACATCAATCACAGGGCATCCACCTTCCAAGCTTGGCTGTGGGGAGTTCTGGTGCAGTATTTGTTCAAATGATAGTTCTGAGGGGAAGCAAACAGGTCCATCTCTGGTGTCCCCCCCCATCTGTTCCCCAAAAGTTTGAATATTTTGGGTTCCAGTTTCCATTCGTGTGGGTCCATGAGATTTCTGCTAGTCTGCCAGTGAATTTAGTTTGCCTGGCAGGAATTGAGCTTGTAGGTGGCACTTGGTTGCTCAAGGCTGTGTTCCATAGAGCCATGGCTAGTCTGCAGAGTGGGTAGGAATGCGTTCCCCCCTGCTTATGTACCAGATAACTGTGGTGTTGTCTGCCTTTACCAATAGTTGTCCTGGAAGAATAAGGCCTTTGAAGGCTGTCAGAGCATTCTGTACAGCTAACATTTCTTTTTGATTGATATGTAGGTGCATCTGCTTTGGGTTCCATTTGCCTTGAATGCACTGCCCTGCCATGTGAGCCCCCCATGCACAGTCTGATGCGTCTGTTGTTAGGGTTTGGGCGGCAGGGTGTAGAGTGAAAGAGAGTCCCCTGTTGTGGTTGCAGGCCTCTGCCCACTAAAGGAACTCTGCCCTTAGACACAATGATAGGAATTATTGTTTCCAGGTCCTGAGAATGTTGACACCATAGACTTTTTAGATACCACTGAAGTTTCCTCATATGCAGTCTTGTATATGGAATTAACAGAATGCAAGTGGCCATAAACCCCAGAGCTTGCAGTATTTTCCTTGCAATTAGATTAGCTGTTTTTTGGTGGCCAGTAGGGTGAAGTAAGCTGTCAAATTTGTTTCTCTGGAGTAAGGAATGCCATCTGGGAAGTTGTGTTCAATCTTGCTCCCATGAATACAATCTGTTGGCAGGGTACTAGGTGTGATTTCTTTTTGTTGATGGTGTACCCCAGTGAAGTTAGAAGTCTCTTTACAAATGCCAGGTGCTGTAGTAGCAAGTCCTGACTTTCCGCCTGAATCAGGCAATCGTCCAATTATGGGTAAATCTGAATACTTCTCTGCCTGCAAAAAGCAATGGCTGGAGCTAGGCACTTTGTGAATACCCTGGGTAAGCGAAAGGGAAGTGCAGAGAAAGTACAGTTGTGTACACTTACCATAAATGTAGATGTTCGAGTGTATTCACTGTTGCAGTCATTACATTCGGGTAATCCTGCTGGCAGGTTGCCCTCAGCCGGCCTGAATTCCAAAGTCTTGGGTCCCGCGTCAGCTGCTGTCGCCCCTTCCCTTACGTCAGGGGTATAAAAGAAGCAGTCAACGCCATTTTCTTCAGTTTTTCTTGCCCCAGACATCAGGTGCCCCCACAAAGGGTAGCCAAACTTTATATATATATATATATATATATATATATATATATATATATATATATATATATATATATATATATATATATATCCATAAATACATCAATATAAATTTTACCTTCATCTATAAGCAAATACACCACATGGGCAGTATAAATCAGAGAAGGAAGGATAAGATCCCAAAGAAAAAAGGGGGAAGGCGGGTGGGTAACCTGGACTGCAACAGTGAATACACTCGAACATCTACATTTATGGTAAGTGTACACAACTGCACTATGTTCTTCGTGTTTCACTGTTGCAGTCATTACATTTGGGTAGAGTCCCAAAGCTATGGTTGGGAGGCTGGAACTAGACAGCAGTAGGAGCGGCTATGAGGCCCTGCAGACCTGCAGTGGCAAAGCCTGTCCTGGATTTAGAGTAGAGTGGCAGATGATGTTTTGTAAAGGTGTGCACTGAACTCCCAAGTAGCCGCCTCTAAAATGTCTCTGGTTGGTACTCCCCTGAGAAAGGCTGCTGAGGTGGCTGCAGCTCTGGTGGAATGAGGCCTAATGCCCTTAGGCACTGGCCTGCCATGGTGTAAGTAGCAGAAACAAATGCAGTGGCCTAACCACTTAGAAACAGTCTGCTTTGAGAAAGGCTTTCTTTGCGATCCTGCAGCATATGTCACTAGTAATTGCTCTGTCTTCCTGAAGGCTTTGGTTCTGTCCAAGTAGAATCTAAACTGTCTGTGTACGTCCAAATAATGCAGAATTCTCTCCCCCTTGTTCTGTGGATTTGGGTAAAAGGTTGGCAGATGGATGGCTTGGTTAAGAGCCACACTGGACACTACTTTAGGCATAAATGTTGGGTTTGACCTCAGGGAGACACTGTCTGGATGAAAAATGATGAAAGGTTCCACAGCCATGAGCACCTGTAGCTCTGTTACTTGTCTTGCAGAAGTAATTGCTAAGAGCAGAGCTGTTTTCCAAGATAAAAACTTCATATCAGCTGCAACAGCTGGCTCAAAAGGAGGCAGGGTGAGCTTTTCCAAGATATAGTTGAGGTCCCATGCAGGTATTGTTAATCTTCTTGGGGGCCTCAAATTTTTGGCTCCCCTGAGGTACTGCCTTAATAAAAGGTGAGAAAACAGTGGTGGCTCTGTATTGTAATGAGCCGAAATGGCAAAGGCATGAATTTTAATTGAAGAAAAAGATAGGCCTTTGTCCAGCATCTCAGTTAAGTATTGCAAAATCTGAGGAATATTTGGTACTGCTGTATCAGTTCCTTGTGCCTGGCTCCAGGCACATAATCTATTCCATTTTCCAGCATAAGACTTTCTAGTACTAGGCCTTCTGGCTTCCAGAATGACATCCATCACTTACTGAGAGGTGTTTTTTGTATGACTACATTATACGGCACACTGCCAGGTTTAATGTCCTGAGTTGGCTGTGCATGATCTGATTGTTTTGCTGGGACAGTAGTCGAGGTATTTGAGGTAAGGTCCAAGCTGGGTATAGAGATAAGTTCCTTAGTATTGGATACCAGTACTGGCGTGGCCAGCCTGGGGCAATCAGTCCGACCTTTAGGAGCACCTTGGGGAGGAGAGGCAGTAGAGGAAAGGCATATACTGAAAGGTTTTTCCAGCTGAAAGATAGGGCGTCCACTTTCCATGCTTGTCTGTGATAAGTCCTTGTGCAGAATCTTTTTAGTTGGTAACTGAGAGGGGAAGCAAATAGATCTATGTTCGGGCATCCCCATTTCCTTGTTATCATGCTGAAGACTTGTGGATCCAGCTTCCATTCATGGGGATCCTTGAGGTTTCTGCTTAGTGCGTCTGCCAGAGTATTTTCCTTTCCTGGCAGGAATTGTGCCTGCAGATGAACTTGGTAAGTCAAAGCTGTGTCCCACAAGGTCATGGCTAGTCTGCAAAGGGGGTACGAATGTGTGCCCCCCTGCTTGTTTATATACCACATGACCATGGTGTTGTCTGTTTTTATCAGTAGTTGCCCCGGATGAAGTAGGTCCTTGAAGGCTGTCAGGGCATTTTGAACAGCTAACATCTCTTTTTGATTGATATAAAGATGCATTTGGTTTATGGACCATGTGCCCTGAATGCCTCTTCCTGCCATGTGGGCTCCCCAGGCATAACCTGATGGATCCGTTGTTAGTGTCTGCCTGGCTGGAGGAAATGTGAATGGCTATACCTTGTTCTGGTGACAAGCCTTTGCCCACCATCGAAACTCCTGTTGTAGGCAAGGAATGAGAGTAATGACTGTTTCCAGGCTGTGGCAATGTTGAGCCCAAACACTTTTTAGGCACCACTGGAGTTTCCTCATATGCAGTCTTGCATATGGAATTAGTAGGATGCAGAATGCCATGAAGCCCAAAGCCTGCAGATTTTTTCTTGCAGATAACTGGGCCTTTGTTGCCAACATTTTGAAATAAATAAGTTTTCTTTGTCTGGCGTGAGATAAGCCATCTTGGCAGTTGTATTCAAGCTTGCACCCAGGAATGTTATCTCTTGTGAGGGTACTAGGTTTGATTTCTTTTTGTTGACTGTGTACCCTAGGCATGTTAGAAGTCTTTTCACAAACGCCAGATGTTGAAGAAGAATGTCCTTGTTCTCTGCTTGAATTAGGCAGTCATCCAAGTAAGGATATATCTGTATTCCTCTTTGTCTGCAAAATGCAATTACTGGTGCCAGGCACTTTGTAAAGACCCTGGGCGCAGTAGATAAGCCAAAGAGCAGTGCAGAGAATTGGTAATGCATTGAACCAGCCTTGAATCTTAGGTATCATCTGCATGATTGTCTGATTGGAACATGCAGGTAAGCCTCTTTTAGGTCTAACGTCGCAAGCCAAGCATTCTTGCCCAACATTGGCAGAAGCTGCTGCAAAGTCAACATTTTGAATTTTGGAATGTCCAGGAAAGTGTTCAGAATAGATAGGTCCAGTATAGGCCTCCAGGCCTTGTCCTTTCTGGGTACCAAGAACAGTTGAGTAAAATCCTTGTCCCTGCTCTTGGTCTGGTACTTGTTGAATGGACCCCATGTCCATGAGGGATGAGACTTGTTTTTGTGCCTCTGCCCATTGATTTTTTGGCAGATCTGGCCACCTGTTTGCCTTTGGCATAGTATTTAAATGGAACTTGTATCCTTGTGACACTATGTTTAGAACCCACTTATCCTGGGTTATGATGTGCCAATTTTGAGCAAAAAGTGCTAATTTTCCCCCTAAGGGTGCTGCCAGAAGATAAGTGCTTGGTACAGGCAGGGGGAACCCATTGGGACTGTTTTCTGTATGTTTGTGATCTATCTTCTCCAGCTTTGGAGGTAGAAGCACCCCACTGATTGGGCCTATAAGAACCTTGAGCCTGGGATCAGCCCCTAGGGCATCTGGATCTGCCCCTTTGAGGTCTGTCTGACACAGGAAAGGACCAATTGTTTGTAGGCCAGTGTCTACTAAACAAAGGTGGCTGTACTTGTAAAAATTCTTTGACAGTTTGCATAGATTTAGCTTTGTCCTCCATTTTCTTTAACACCTCTTCTGCCTTAACACCAAACAAAGTATCATGCTGTATAGGAGCATCTAGTAATTTAACCTTAACATGATCAGGCAGATTTTGTTCCTTTAACCAAGCATGCCTCCTAATTACAGAACCCGTAACTGCAGCCCTGCAGGAGGCCTCCAAAGAATCAAAACCACATTGCAAAGTATGTTTTCCAACTTGTTCTGCTGCATACAATAAATCCTGCATTTCCTTGTTTTCTGCACATTCAGAATTTAACATTTTCTGTTTAAGCAATCCCATGACATGTTGCTGATACTTAAGCATATGAAATTGACAGTTTAGGGCCCCTTATAGCCAAAGTTGTAGATGTGTAAACCTTTTTTCCCCATCTATCCAGTGCCCTTGAATCTCTGTCAGAGGGGGTTGGGTTTTTTGCTGTGGAAGCCTTAACTCCCTTTGGACCCTGTGAAATAGTTTCTGGGTCAGCAGCAGGGTTTTTAAAAATAAATTTGTGTGAGTCAGAAACCCTGTAATATCTGTCAGGCTTAACAGAAGCTGGGGGTAAAGGAGTCAGGGGTCAGACTAGTCTCCAAAAACACATCATCTACAATGTCTAACACAGGTGGAATAGCTAGAGGCCTGTGCTGATGTGCTGAGGTAATAAAAGAAAATCCCTGAGCCTCTTTTTAGAATCTGAAAAATCTTGGCTCTCCCAGTGGAAATGCTCCCTCATGGTATGCAAGGTTTCCCCAAAGGAATAGTCCTCAAGAGGAGATGCTGAAGGAACAGATTCTTCAGTATCAGAATCCTCATGGGGGAAGAGAATATTCCTGATCAGAAAAGGAATCAGAAGAAGGTGCTTTAGTCTTTGCCTTTGATGCTGAAGTCATTTTAATGTAAAGATGTTTAGGTCTGAATACACCCTCAGAAGCCAGTACCTCTTCTGCGGCTCCGGACCCAGCTGAGGGATTAGCGTCCAAGGCTCCAATACCTTGAGTATCCAGCGGCATGGCTGACTCCACGTGGGAGTCGGTAGCGGCCTGCGACTCTAAAGTAGCGGGTGTCAGGGTCTGCAAAAGCACCTCACTGAGAACCAGCGAACTGGCGACTGGCTTAGGAGAAGCTTCGTCGTTGGTTTTGGGCCTCAGTTGTTTTTCTTTTTCTTTGCATTTTCTGTAAACTCCGGTAGTTGGATGGGTATCCGATGACATTTCAGGATAATTAAACCGGCATCCAAAAAAGTTTAAAGCAAAATCATACCAACGCTTAATAGTGCGTTGGTTAAATCTAGCACAAAACCGACAACCAGTAAAGTACAGTTTTGTACCTACCATAAATGTAGATGTCCGAACTGGATAGCATCTGCAGTCATAACAACTGGGTTGTCCTGTCGTCAGGCAGCCCTTCAGTCGGCCGGATTCCAAAGTCCGGGTCCGGCTTCGGCTGATGTCGCACTTCACCCGACGTCATCTCTGTTGGTCTTCGGGTATAAAGGCATCAGCCGACGCCATTTTCCTCAGTGTTTCTTGCCCCAGATGCCAGTAGCCCTCTTGAAGGCTAAAAATTTTGGATAAATGCCAATGTTTCCAAAAGGATAGTGGTAAACACAAAAAATAAGCATGTATGTACATATATACAACAAATACACCATAAAAGACTCCCCCCCACCAGCTAGCTATTAGGAGGGTAAACACCCTAGGAGTACCACAGAGGGGAAGGAGGGAGGGTAATCCTGACTGCAGATGCTATCCAGTTCGGACATCTACATTTATGGTAGGTACAAAACTGTACTATGTCCTTCATGGATGCATCTGCAGTCATAACAACTGGGTAGAATACCATAGCCAACTAGGGGAGGAGGAAGGAACTAGATTATGGTGTGTTTAGGATCCCTTGCAGTACAGCAGTGGCAAACCCTGCTCGGGATCTGGAATATAGAGGCAAATTATAATGCTTGGCAAATGTATGCACGGAGGTCCAAGTAGCCGCCTCAATAATGTCTTTGGTTGCCACTCCTCGTAAAAAGGCTGTGGTAGTGGCTGTTGCCCTTGTAGAATGAGGTCTTATGTTCTGTGGAATTGGTTTTCCATGGAAGGAGTAACAGAATCGTATGCAATTTCCTATCCATTTGGAGATTGTCTGTTTGGAAATAGCTTTTCCTTCCCTTCCTGTTGCATAGGCTACAAAAAGCTGATCAGTTTTTCTGCTACTTTGTGTTCTGTCCAGGTAGTAGCGTAGCTGTCTATGTACATCCAAGGTATGCAGTATTCTTTCCCTCTGTTTTGTGGGTTGGGAAAGAAGGTAGGTAGGTGGATTGCCTGGTTTAAAGACACTCTGGATACCACTTTAGGCATAAATGTAGGATTAGTCCTCATGGACACTCTATCTTGATGGAAGATTAGGAAGGGTTGTACTGCCATTAGGGCCTGGAGTTCAGAAACCCTCCTGGCTGAGGTTATTGCCAGTAGGAAGGCGGTTTTCCACGATAGATGCTGTAGGTCTGCTGTTGCTGCTGGCTCAAAGGGTGATAGTGTCAACTTTTCTAGCACAAAGTTCAAGTCCCAAGCTGGTAATGGTGGTTTCCTTGGAGGTTTTACATTCTTGATTCCTCTGAGGAACTGTCTGAGTAATGGGTGTGAATAAACAGGTGGATCAAAGCTGTATTCTGCTGATATAGCTGATGCATGTATCTTAATGGAGGAGTAGGACAGGCCTGAATGTAGAAGTTCTGCCAGATACTCCAGAATGTTAGGCATATCTATGTTTGACACATCTTTTCCTCTTTCAGTACTCCAAATGACAAACCTTTTCCATTTTCCTGCATAGTTCCTTCTTGTTGAAGGTCTGCGGGCTTCAAGAATAATGTCTTTTACTCTTTGGGAAAGTTCTGGATTAGCTGCTGCTATGTGATGTTCCATGCAGTCAGTTGCAACGTTTTTAGGTTTGGATGCATGATGCTGTAGTTGTTCTGAGTTAACATCAAAGGCATCAGGGGTATTGGCCATATATTGTTCTGAGACATGCTCCTCAGCAGTGGGTACCAGTGTTGTCTTGGCCAGTTTGGAGCTATTAGGATTATCCTTGGACGTTCTTCCTTGATTTTTAGTAATACCTTGTGTATCAAGGGAAGAGGTGGGAATGCATATGCTGTTAGGCCTTTCCAGCTGAAGGAGAGCGAATCCACTTTCCATGCTAGTGGGTGGAATGTCCTTGTGCAGAACTTTTGAGCTGGTGATTGAGAGGGGAAGCAAATAGATCTATCTGAGGCATTCCCCATTTCTTTGAGATGGTCTTGAAGATGTCCGGGTGTAGCATCCATTCGTGGGCATCCAATGTGGTTCTGCTTAATATGTCTGCTAGAGTATTTTCTTTTCCCGGTACAAATATTGCCTGCAACTGGATGTTGTAGCTGAGTGCCAGGTTCCACAGCTCCAAAGTCATTCTGCATAGGGGGTATGAATGAGTGCCTCCCTGTATGTTGATGTACCACATGACTGTGGTGTTGTCTGTCCTTATCATCAACTGGCCCTCTGAGAAATGGTCTGAAGTTTTGGATTGCCAGTTTTACTGCCAGCATTTCTTTTAGGTTGATGTGCAGGTGAAGTTGATCCTGCGTCCACAATCCTTGCACGCATTTGTCCAGCATGTGGGCCCCCCATCCTAGGTCTGAAGCGTCTGTTGTGATGGTCTGGCTTGCTTGACATCTGCGAAAGGGTAGCCCTGGGTTTGACTGGCATGCTTGAGCCGACCATAGGAACTCCTGTTTTAAGCATGGAATTAGTGGAATTTCTGTTTCTAGGCTGTGCCTGTGTTGGGACCATAAATTCTTTAGGTACCACTGTAGTTTTCTCATATGTAGTCTGGCAAGTGGGACCAAGATTATGCATGATGCCATGAAGCCCAAGGCCTGCAGTACTTTTCTTGCTGTTAACTTGTTCTGTTTTGTTAGTGCCAAGAAGTAAAGAGGGAGTTCTCTTTGTTTTTCTGCAGTTAGGAAAGCCATTTGTTTTACTGTGTCCAATTCCGCCCAAGAATGTCCTTGTCTGGGATGGTATCAGCCTTGATTTTTGTAAATTGACTGTGTATCCCAGTGCTTGTAGCAAGTAAATGACCCTTTGTAAATCTGTTGTCAGCTTGCTTTTGTTGTCCCCTTGTAGCAGGCAGTCGTCCAGGTATGGGTAAATTTGAATTCCCTGTAGTCTGCAGTGGGCGATTACTGATGCCAGGCATTTTGTCAATACTCTGGGCGCAGTAGATAAGCCAAAGGGCAATGCTGAGAATTGATAATGCTCTGATCCTGCAAGAAATCTGAGGTATCTTCTGCAGATTGGTCGAATGGGGACGTGCAGGTATGCCTCCTTGAGATCTAGAGTTACCAGCCAACACTCCTTGCCCAGCATGGGAAGAAGTTGCTGTAGGGTCAGCATTTTGAATTTTGGGACAATGATGTATGCATTTAAGGTGGACAGGTCGAGAATAGGTCTCCAACTTTTTTCCTTTCTTGGAACTAGGAATAGTCTTGAGTAGAATCCCTTTCCTTGTTCTGTTGTTGGCACTCTTTCCACAGCTCTCATGTTTGCTAACTGCATTATCTGTTGTAGAGCCTCTGTTTTTTGATTTGGAGGTAGATTTGGCATTCCTCTTTTGACTGGTAAAGTGTGGAAGTGGAACCGGTAACCTTGATCTATGGTTTGTAGAATCCACTTGTCTTTTGTGATATAGTGCCAGTTTTTTGAAAATAAGGTTAATTTGCCGCCTAATGGAGCTGCTATTTGTTCCCTGGTAGGCGGATTTAGAGTTAAGTCACTGTGGTTGTGTTGTTGTAGTGGCAGTGGTTGTGTCTGTGCCTCTGTTGTTACCTTGCCACTGTCGTCCTCTGTAGGCACCTCCTCTGGTTTGGTTTCTGCCTCTGGAACGTCTATTCCTGCCCCTTTGGGATCTTGTGGAGTCAGGAAAGGACCAATTTTTGGCAGGCCAGTTCCCGCTAAACCTTGGGGGTTGGACCTGCAAGAAATCTTTAACCGTTTGAACAGATTTTGCCTTTTCTTCCATTTTCTTCATTACCTGCTGGGCAGGTGTACCAAACAAGCTGGTCTTATCCATAGGAGCATCTAATAACTTAGCTTTAACATGATCCGGTAAAGCTTATTCCTTTAGCCATGCATGCCTTCTTATCACTGTGCCAGTCATGGCTGATCTAAATGAAGCCTCCAGTGCATCATAGCCACATTTTAAGGAATGGTTACTAACCTGTTGTATGTTATTTACCATTTCTAATACATATTTCTTATCAATTGATTCATCAGAGGATAGCTTTTTTGTTAACTGATCAAGCATAAACTCTTGGTATTGTATCATGTGAAACTGACAGTTTAAAGCTCTAGCTGAGAGAGTAGCTGAAGTGTAAACCTTTTTGCCCCATCTGTCTAAAGACCTGGCTTCCCTTTCAGAAGGAATAGGGTTTTTAGCTGTGGTCGTGGCTACTGCCTTGGGACCCTGGGATATAGTTTCGGGGTCTGCAAGTGGGGCCTTATAAAGGTGGAGATGAGTGTCTGGTACCCTGTAAAATCTGTCTGGTTTGGCAGGGGCTGGAGGTAAAGAATCTGGTGCAGAGCAGACATTATTGAAGGCATCATCCACTACAGGGAGCACAGGAGGTATAGCTAAGGGCCTGTGTTGTGGAAGGTGCAGAAAGGTTCTAAGTCTTTTTCTGGAGTCTGAGAAATCCTGCTGCTGCCATTGGAACTGCTCTCGCATGGCATGTAAGGTTTCCCCAAAGGAAAATTCTTCTGGTGGGGAGGCAGCTGGAATGGATTCTTCAGCATCTGAGTCTTCAAAATTGGAGAAAGGAGCCTCTGGCTGGTCTGTTATGTCTGATTCATCAGCAGAATCATCAGAGGACACAGGCTCGGGGGGCTCTGCCCTAGGTCTCTTCTCTGGGGGCTGAGAGGCCCTGTCTGGGTGAGATTGAGATCCCCTAATTAATGAAATTAAATCTTCTGCCAGAGTAAGCATTTGTGAACTAGAAGAGGGCCAGGTTGTAGGGGGTTTAGCAGGCACTGTTCTAGTAGTTTTGGCTGCTTTGGCCCTGGCAAAGGCCTTAATGGACATGGCTGCTGGAGGCCTAGCAGCACCACGTGCTGGGGTAGACACATCCAAGGGAATGGTGTCTGATAAGTCAGTGGCAACCACCGTAGTGGATAAAATTTCTGAGGCCGATTCAAGAGAAGTAGCAGGGGCCTCAGTGGTAGTGATAGATTCTGCTGTATTTTGATCAGCTTTCTCGGTTTCGGCAGAAACCGAGACACTCGCGGTTTGCTTAACCATGGTTTCGGCCGAAACCGCGGACCGCGAGTGTCGGTCTTTATCTTTGCATTTTTTAGCAGTTTGGGTAGTCGGAGGATCCGACGGCATAATATACGCAAAATCAGAACCGAAAAACTGTTCAGCAAACTCCGACCGACGCCTAAGCGTTTGTCGGTTGAAAGAAGCACAGGCCGAACAGGCTGCTACGTCGTGGGCTGGGCCTAAACAAGGCAGACAATAAGAGTGGAAATCTTTATGAGGTATTTGTTTCCCACAGGTTAAACAATTATTAACTTTTTCTGACATCGGCTGAGGCAAGAAAGAGTCCCCAACGGGGTACTTAGCTTTAGAAGTCTTCGAAGTAGTATTCGGTAGAAGTAATCTCTGGATCCGACCGACCGGCACTTGCAAACAGCTTCTGCTTCGGGCGCCACGCGGCAAGAAAGACTGGGGAAAATGGCGTCGGCTGATGCCTTTATACCCGAAGACCAACAGAGATGACGTCGGGTGAAGTGCGACATCAGCCGAAGCCGGACCCGGACTTTGGAATCCGGCCGACTGAAGGGCTGCCTGACGACAGGACAACCCAGTTGTTATGACTGCAGATGCATCCATGAAGGACATCGTTGTGATCACAGCCTAGGCAAGGAATACAGTAAGAATGAAAATCCTTATGAGGTATTTGCTTTCCACAAGAAATACAGTTATTAACTTTTTTGACATCGGTCTGGAGCAAGAAAAAAGTTTCCCCAACGCGGCCAACCAGCACTTGCGAACTGCTTCTGCTTTGGGCACTGCGCGGCAAGAAAGACTGAAGAAAATGGCGTCGGCTGCCTCTTTTATACCCCTGACGATCTGACGTCAGGGAAGGGGCGACAGCAGCCGACGCAGGACCCAAAACTTTGGAATTCAGGCCAGCTGAGGGCAACCTGCCAGCAGGATTACCCGAATGTAATGACTGCTACAGTGAAACACGAAGAACATCTAATAGTGCATAGAGCCTGCCCTGAAGCGAAGGTATTTCCTGTAAAATTCCCTTATGGGGATGTTCAGGTAAGCTTCTTTTAAGTCTAGGGTTGCCCGCCAGCCATCCTTGGCTAGCATAGCAGCTGTTTGGAGAGTTAGCATTTTGAATTTTGGAACCACCAGAAAGGTGTTGAGAACCGATAAATCTAGGATAGGACACAAGTTTTCTTTTACGGAACCAGGAACAGTCTTGAATAAAAGCCTTGTCCCCTTTGTTCTGCTGGGACAGGTTGAATAGCCTTGATGCTGAGGAGAGAAAGTACTTGCTTTTGGACCTCCGCCCACTGGTTTGCGGGGAGGTCTGGCCATCAACTTAGGGTTGGGAGTGAGTGGAAGTGGAATCTGTATCCTAGGGAAACAATGTTTAAAAAGTACAGTTTTGTACCTACCATAAATGTAGATGTCCGATAGATATGCAAATGCAGTCATAACGTGGGTTGTCCTGCCTCAGGCAGCCCTCGGTCGGCCGGATTCCAAAGTCTGGGTCCGACGTCGGCTGATGTCGCATTTCTCTCCGACGTCAGTGCGGCTGGAGTACATAAACATCAGCCGACGCCATTTTCTTCAGTGTTTCTTGCCCCAGATGCCAAGTGCCCTCCAAGGAAGGCTGTAATCAATTTGGAAGGAGAAAAACAGGATTCCAAACAAATAAATAAGCAATAAACAGATACACCATAACAGATATCCCCAGCTAAGAGGAACAGGGATAGGAGTGGACCCAAGGCATAGAGGGGTATGGAGGGAGGGAAAATCTGACTGCAGTTGCATATCTATCGGACATCTACATTTATGGTAGGTACAAAACTGTACTATGTCCTTCAAGAATGCAACTGCAGTCATAACATGTGGGTAGAATACCATAGCTTAGCTGGGGGAGGAGGAATGCTCTAGGAAAGAGATGGTGTGGCAATCAAACCCTGCAGGACTGCCGAAGCAAAGCCTGCTCTGGATCTGGAGTATAGAGGGAGATTGTAGTGTTTGGAGAATGAATGCACGGAGCTCCATGTAGCAGCTTCTAGAATGTCCTTTGTAGGCACCCCTCTTAAAAATGCTGTAGAGGTGGCTGTAGCTCTGGTGGAGTGTGGTCTGACATTGGCTGGAACAGTCTTCCCATGGAAGGAATAACAAAATCTGATGCAATGTCCAATCCATTTTGAAATAGTCTTGTTTTGAAATTGCTTTTCCTTGTACTCCAGGGGCGTAAGCTACAAAAAGTTGATCAGACTTCCTACTGGTCTTGGTTCTATCCAGGTAGTAGCGAAGTTGTCTGTGAAAGTCCAAGGTGTGTAACAGTCTTTCCCCTTTGTTTTCAGGATTGGGGAAGAAAGCAGGTAGATGAATAGCTTGATTTAAAGAAACCCTAGATACCACCTTTGGCATAAAAGTAGGGTTGGTTCTTAGGGAGAGACTGTCTCGGTGAAAGATTATGAATGGTGGTATTGCCATTAGGGCCTGTAGTTCCGAAACCCTTCTTGCTGAGGTAATTGCCAACAGGAAAGCTGTCTTCCATGAGAGGAATTGTAAGTCCACTGAAGCTGCTGGTTCAAAAGGAGGTAGAGTTAGTTTCTCTAGAACAAAGTTGAGGTCCCAAGCTGGCACTGGAGCCCTTCTTGGTGGCTTAATGTTCTTGATTCCCCTAAGGAACTGCCTTAGCAAAGAATGTGAAAACACAGGTGGATCAGAGTTATATCTAGCTGAGATAGCTGAAGCATGTATCTTTATGGAAGAATATGAGAGTCCATTCTGAAGCATATCTGCCAAATATTCCAGGATGAGTGGGATGTTCAATAGTGATGCATCATGACCCTTGCTGGTGCTCCAAATGCAGAATCTCCTCCATTTTGCCAAATAAACCTTTCTGGTGGATGGTCTTCGAGCTTCTGTTAGTATCTGCTGGACTTCCTTGGAGAGAGAAAGATTGAGGTTATTCATGGAATCTCCCAGGCTGTTAGCTGCAGTGTCTGAAGGTTTGGATGCACTGTTTTGAAGTTGTGCTGAGTCAAAAGTAGGGGTCATTGGGGAAGGACCCACTTCTTGTTGTGACATATGCTCCATAGTAGCGGGTACCAGTGTTGTCTTGGCCAGTCTGGAGCTATTAGGATCCCTTTGGGTCTCTCTGCTTTGATCTTCAGTAGCACTGTGGTCATCAGTGGCAGAGGTGGGAATGCATATATTTTTAGGGAGTTCCAGTTGAATGAAAGAGCATCTATTTTCCAAGCTTGTGGATGGTATGTCCTTGAACAGAATGTTTGCAGATGATGGTTGAGGTGAGAGGCAAATAGGTCTACTTCTGGCCTGCCCCATATCGAGGTGAGTTGTGTGAAGATCCTTGGGTGTAAGCTCCACTCGTGAAGATCTATGAAATTCCTGCTTAGGCTGTCTGCCAGCACATTGTCTTTGCCTGGAACAAACTGGGATTGTAAGTGTATGTTCAGGCTCAGTGATTTTTCCCAAAGATTCATTGTCAGTCTGCAAAGGGGGTAGGAATAGGTGCCCCCTTGCTTGTTTATGTACCACATCACAGTGGTGTTGTCTTGTCCGTATCAGTAAATGGCCTTGTTGAAGTTGTTGTCGAAAGGCCTCGATGGCATGCATTACTGCCAGCATTTCTTTTTGGTTTATATGCAAATGTGTTTCCTTTGGAGACCATTGTCCTTGTATGCATCTGCCTTCCATATGCGCCCCCCATCCAATGTCTGAGGTGCCTGTGGTCATGGTCTGTGTTATCTGAGGTTTTTTGAATGACATACCTGTGTCTGCCTGGCTTACCGAGGCCCACCATAGGAATTCCTTTTGTAGGCATGGAATGAGCGGTATGGTTGCCTCTTAAGTTGTTGTTGTGCTGAGACCATAGACTTAAGTACCACTGAAGTTTTCTCATGTGTAGCCTTGCTAATGGAACCAGGAGAATGCAGGATGCCATGTAACCCAGGGCCTGTAGGAATCTCCTTGCAGTCATCTGAGTGAGTTTTGCCAAACCCTTGAAATAATGAGTTAACTTCTCTTGCTTGTCTTCTGTCAGGTAAGCCATTTGAGAGGCTGTGTCCAGATTGGCTCCTAAGAAGGTTATTTGCTGGGATGGTTGAAGTCTTGACTTTTGAAAGTTGACTGTGTATCCCAGAGCCTGAAGTAACTGTATGACATAGTTCAGGTTTTTTGTCAACATCAGTTTGTCGTCCGCTTGTATAAGGCAGTCGTCCAGGTACGGGTAAATTTGGATCCCCTGGAGCCTGCAATGAGCAATTACTGAAGCCAGGCATTTTGTGAATACTCTGGGCGCAGTAGATAAGCCAAATGGCAATGCTGAGAATTGATAATGCTCTGGCCCTGCAAGAAATCTGAGGTATCTTCTGCAGCTGTGTCTGATAGGGACATGCAGGTATGCCTCCTTGAGGTCCAGAGTAATCAGCCAAGACCCCTTGCCCAGCATGGGAAGGAGTTGCTGTAGAGTCAGCATTTTGAACTTTGGTACTATGAGAAAAGTGTTTAATGCGGACAAATCCAGTATTGGTCTCCATTGTGTTTCTTTTCTTGGCACAAGGAACAGTCTTGAGTAGAACCCCTGGCCTTGTTCTTGTTGTGGTACTCTTTCTATTGCTTTTATCTGAGCCAGAAGAGAAATTTGCTTGATAGCCTCTGCCCTCTGGTTTTGTGGTAGGTTTGGCATGCCCTTTTTTCTGGGTAAGGTGTGAAAATGGAACCTGTAACCTTGGTCTATAATATCCAAAATCCATTTGTCTTTTGCCAATCTGTGCCAATTGTCTGAAAACAGAGATAATTTTCCGCCCAAGGGTGCCTCTGTTTGCTCCTTGGTTGGCGGTTGTAGAGGAAAGTCATTGAGATTGTGTCTGAGGGGTGGGGGAGACCCCTGTGTCACTTCTTTGGTTTGCTGGCTGCCATTGTCGTCCCCTGTAAGAACCTCTGTATTGTCCTCTTCCTCGGCCACGCCTGTTTTTACCCCTTTGAAATTTTTCAGGGTTAGGAAAGGACCAGTTCTTTGAAGGCCAATTCCTGCTGAATCTGGGGGGCTGAACCTGGAGGAAATCTTTGACCGTCTGAACTGATTTTGCTTTTTCCTTGATGGACTTTAACACATCTTTAGCATTAGCACCAAAAAGCTTGTTCTTTTCCAAGGGTGCATCAAGGAGTTTTGCCTTAACCTGATCTGGTAAAGGTTGTTCTTTTAACCATGCATGTCTACGAATGACTGCCCCTGTCATAGCTGCCCTACATGAAGCTTCCAATGCATCATATCCACACTGCCGAAAGTGATTGCTGACTTGCTGTGAGTTATGTACAGCTTCCTGCAAAGACTTCCTGTCCAAAGGGTCAGGAGAGGCCAAATTTTTCTGTAAATCATCTAAAAGGTAATCCTGATATTGTAACATATGAAAAAGGCAATTCAAAGCTCTCATAGATAAAGTGGTGGAGGTGTACACCTTTTTCCCCCATCTCTCTAATGACCTAGCTTCCCTGTTGGAAGGCAAGGGATTTTTAGAAGTGGAAGCTGAAACACCTTTAGGTCCCTGAGAAATAGTTTCTAAATCCACAGTATGGGCCCTGAACAAATGGGAATGTGTGTATGGGACCCTGTAATATCTGTCTGGTTTGGGTGGTGCAGGAGGAAGGGAATCAGGGGTAACACTGGAGTCAGAATATAGATCATCCAAAACATCAAGCACAGGAGGAATAGCTAGGGGCCTGTGCTGGGGCTTTTTAAGGAAGGTTCGAAGGCGCTTTCTGGAATCAGAATATTCCTGGCCTTGCCACTTGAAATGTTCCCTCATGGTATGCAGAACTTCCCCAAAAGAAATATCCTCAGGAGGGGAGGCCGAAGGGATGGAATCCTCTGCATCCGAGTCCTCATAGGTCTGAAAGAGGTCTTCTTGTCCCTCGGAGTGGATAGAGTCCTCAGAGTCTTCATCTGTAAGGATAGGTTCAGAGGGATCAACCCGGGGCCTCTTATCTGGAGGGGGCTGGGATGCTCTCTCAGGATGGGCCTGTAAACCTCTAATCATGGAAATTAAGTCTGCGGCCAAAGACATGATTTGTTTCTCAGAAGTAGTTTGAGGCAAGGTTTTTGCTGTAAGGTGCTTAGTCTTGCTGGCTGCCTTAGCCCGAGTGTAGGCCTTAATAGACATGGCCATAGGAGGCCTGGCAGCTCCACGTGCAGGAGTGACCTTATCTACAGCAATGGTCTCTGGCATTTCCTCGGTTTCAGTATCCGGAGGAAAATCTATAACTGGCGTCGGAGTGGTTTCTGGTATCGGAGTCGTCGGTATTGCGGTGTCTTCGGTTCGGAGCGGTGGAAAAACCGTCTCAGCGGGAACCGGAGCACTCGCGGTAGGTTTTGGCGTGGAGTCAGTGGTAGACGCGGGCCGAGGATGTCGGTCCCGGTCTTTTCGTTTCTTGGGCGTTTGCGATGTCGGAAGCTCCGACGGCATTGTATACGCAAATTTTTCGCCGAAAAAGTCTTCAGCGAACTCCGCCCGGCGCCTGAGAGTGCGCTTGTTGAAGCGAGCACAGGCGACACAAGCCGAGACATCGTGGTCTGGGCCAAGGCAAGGAAGACAGTAAGAGTGGAAATCCTTATGAGGTATTTGTTTACCACAAGACAGACAATTATTAACTTTTTCAGTAATTTCTGACATCGGCTGAGGCAAGAAAAGGTCCCCAACGGGGTACTTAGCTTTTTTGATGACTTCGGATTCGAAGAGTATAGGAGAGCTAACCGACCGGCACTTGCAAACCGCTTCTGCTTCGGGCACCGCGCGGCAAGAAAGACTGAAGAAAATGGCGTCGGCTGATGCTTATGTACTCCAGCCGCACTGACGTCGGAGAGAAATGCGACATCAGCCGACGTCGGACCCAGACTTTGGAATCTGGCCGACCGAGGGCTGCCTGAGGCAGGACAACCCACATGTTATGACTGCAGTTGCATTCTTGAAGGACATCCCATTTGTCTTGGGTAATGTATTCCCAGTTTTTTGCATGCAGGGCGTGTTTTCCTCCTAAAGGTGCAAGTACTTGAGCAAGGCTTGGGGGGAGTTAAGGATAAGTCATTGTGCAAGTTTACCATAGTGGGGTGGCTTACTATTCCCTGTTTTGGACGTGGGAGGACCCCACTGTTTAGATCTGTGCATAACCTGAGACTGAAGTCTTGGAGGTCTGCTGCCCCTGGGTTTCGGCTGAGGAGGCCTGGAAGTGACTGGAAAGGACCAGTTCTTTGAAGGCCAATGCCTGCTGAATCTAGGTGGCTGTACTTTTAAGAAATCTTTAACAGTTTGCATTGATTTAGCTTTCTCCTCCATCCTTTTGAGAACAACTTCTGCTTTATTGCCAAATAGGCGCTCTTGGTTTAAGGGTGCATGCAGTAATTTTGCTTTGACATGATCTGGCAAGTTTTGTTCCCTAAGCCAAGCATGCCTTATAAGAACAGACCCAGTGACAACAGCCCTACAAGATGTGTCTAAAGCATCAAAACCACACTGCAAAGTATGTTTACCAACTTGGTCAGCAGAATGCATTAACTCTTGTAAATCTTTGTTCTGCACAGTCAGGAATCAACATAATTTTCTGTTTAATTAGCTCCATAATAAGCTGCTGATATTTTAACATATGAAACTGGCAATTTAAAGTCCTAATGGCCAGAGTAGTAGAGGTGTACACCTTGTTACCCCTTATCTGTCTAAAGCCCTACAATCCCTGTCAGAAGGGGTAGGATTCTTGGCAGTAGTAGCCTTAATGCCTTTTGGTCCTTGGGAAATGGTCACTGGATCCGCAGTAGGATTATTGAAAAAGAATTTGAGAGAGTCAGGTACTCTATAGTACCTGTCAGGTTTACTGGAAGCTGGAGGCAAAGTATCCGGGGTAAGGTTGGATTCCAAGAAGACATCTACAATCTCCAGAACAGGAGGGATAGCTAGAGGCCTGTGCTGAGAAATGTTTAAAAATTCCCTGAGTCTCTTTTTGGACTGAGAGTAATTCCTGGCTTTCCCAGTGGAAACGCTCCCTAAAGGTATGCAAGGTTTCACAAAGGGAAACATCTTCTGAAGGGGAAGCAAAGGGAATGAAATCCTCTGAATCAGAATCTGCATAGGTAGATAAGGGTATGTCCAGGTAATCAGAAGGAACAGAGATCAGAGATATTAGATTCCTGATCATAAGAATCAGAAGGAAAATCAGTTCTAGGTCTCTCTGAGGGGGGAAGGCTGGCTTCCCCTAATTAAGGTAATAAGGTCTTCCGCCATTCTAATCATTTGTTTTTGAGGCCTGTGGGCCTGAGAATGTGCTTTGGTCGTCGGTTTCCTAGGCGTAGTGCGAACTTTAGGCTTGAGAAATTCAGTATTTTTGGCTTGAAATGAAGTAGCCGGTTTAATATGGAAAACAGTAGGCCTAAATACACCCACAGAAGCCGGTGTCTGCACAGCGGCTCCGGACCCATTCAAGGTAGAGACATCCACAGGTTCCATAGTCAAAGAAGCATCTCGTGGCATACCAGACTCCGAATGGGTCTCAGTAGAGGCCTGCGAATCTGGAGAAGCGGGTATCAGAGGCTGCAAAAGCACCTTAATGAGTACCAGCAGACTGGCGACTAGCTTAACAGTAGCATCATCGGCAGTTTTTGACCTATGCGATCTGTCTCTGTCTTTATCCTTATGTTGTTTTGGAAGATCGGTAGTCAGATGGCTTACCGGCACCATTTCGGAGTATAGAGATCGAGAGCGAAAGTTTTTAGCTACAAAAATATCCCAACGGCAGATAGTTCAGGCGTTGAACAAGGCACAAAACTGACAGCAAGGGACATCGTGGTCTGGGCCTAAAACAGGTGACGCAGTAAGAATGAAAATCTCTATGAGGTATTTGCTTTCCACAGGCAAGACAATTATTAATTTTTTCTGACATCGGTTATAGCAAGAAAAAAGGATCCCCAACGGGGTACTTATCTTTTAGAAGACTTCAGGTCTGAAACTCGAAAACAAAATTTTCATGAGTCTGCCAACAGGCAATTGCGAACTGCTTCTGCTTCGGGCACCACATGGCAAGAAAGACTAATTAGCGTCGGCTACATGTTTTATACCCCCGATGACCTGACATCATGGAAGAAACGACAACATCTGATGCAGATATCCCAAGACTCTGGTATTCAGGCCGGCTGATGGATACCTGCAGGCAGTTAACCCAAATGTGATGACTGCAACAGTGAAACACGAAGAACATCTTTCATTGCTGAAACAAATCCTGTTTGGCTTGTCTCTACAAATTATCATTAACAGTGCAAAAAAACAACTATTTCTGTTGCTGAAAATAAGTAGTGTGTGCAAGTGTGAAATAAACAAACGACAAGTTAAAAAAAAAATTCATTATGTTTTTAAACATTCAGTTAGCTACGCCAATGTATGAAATATGCCAATATCATTTTCAAAATAAACAGCACACACAAAAATATCACACAATGTGAAGGTGTGTGTTACTTCACTAGCACTGAGAAAAACTCATGGAAGCAAGCTTTTTAAATATCTATACAAAGTAACAATTAACAAATAAACAATACAGAGTTCATTAGCAAGTATTCCATTCACATAATGATAGAAGCTGGTGCTATGTCACAGTGAGGGAGGAGGTAAGACAGGTGCTAGAGAAAGAAGTACAAAATAAGCGCTATCTATAAGCACCAATAATACTGTCCTTTAAAGCTGGGAATTAAAAAAAAAAAAGAGAAAGCCCAGAACTTTTTTTAGAAAAATTCCACAGAATGTGTACAATCTTTGTATAGTGATGCAAGTCAAAATGCTGCAGATCAACTGTACAGTCAAGAGGTGCTCTACAGGCACAACAGTGAGCTGCCATGAAATTATGGGAACAGAATCCTTTGCAGTTTTGGTTATCCATCCATATCTGAACAGTCTTATGTTTAATGAAGTTCACTAGGTAAACAGTTCATTCATACGACTTGCAGACTGAGATGCCCCTCAGCAATAAAATCTGGAAATTCATCAACTTGTGAAGAACATGATCACTTGTAGTGTTAAAATGCATGAAGGAAATCCAATGAAATCTGGGAAATGTACAATATGTTATATCTTGTTTCAAA
The DNA here is from genome assembly GCF_019279795.1 of Protopterus annectens. Taxonomy (NCBI): domain Eukaryota; kingdom Metazoa; phylum Chordata; order Ceratodontiformes; family Protopteridae; genus Protopterus; species Protopterus annectens. Next base: position 593,762,200 of record NC_056744.1, read on the forward strand.
GAAGAAAAATGTACACTAATTTTGAGTGCCAGTACTCAGTAGCCAAGGCTGCAAGCTTTATTTACACAGTCATATTAAAAGGCCCTGGAACCATCCAAAACAGCCCCTGCCTCCAAAGGCTAAAATATCACTCCATTATGGCACGATATAGCGCTGGTTCAATGTAGTCCTCTCTGTACCTAGAATTAATGACGCGCTGTCGCTTTGTCTCTTGCTGCACTTCTTTTTCTGTGAAGATTTCTGTGAATCGCATGTCTGATGCCACAGACTGTTGGAAGAGATACAAAATACAACATGAGAACAAAAAGCAGGAACAATCTATCAGTATGCCTTATTTCAATGTGAAATAATTACTCATTATATTTTAAGGGATTCTCTAAGCAAGTTTGAAACCGTTAAATGGTTTATTCACTTCAGTGGTAGAAAGGATGGTTATACAGTTATATAAATTACAAGGATGTATATATTTTATCTTCATTCAACAATTTCTAACCTTTACACTGATGTCTCTTCTAACAACTCTACTGCAGTATGAAAGCAACTCAATGGCCAAAATCATTCAAACTCAATGATGTGCATTTATTTCTGTTCAGAACTGTAACAAACGCAGATCGTTACATGTGTGTCTGTCATTGACTTGGTTTCATATTGCAGCACTTTTTTTTTTTTTTTTACAACTTGGGCTACTTTTACCAGTTCACTGAACACGTGCATCATACCTTCTGGCAGCTCTATTTTGTTAAATTATGCTCACCTGTATTCAGAGCATGTTTACCAATACAGTTGTCCTTATTACATTTTCATCTTACTTATGTAATAAAAATAATTCTTCTGTACTGCTTCTTTGCACTATATTTCTCAAACTGTAATACACTGGGGGCTAAATACCAAGAGAGTTGCTACAAGTATAAGTCTGCCCCGATTCTGAAAGACTTGCTTTGAGTGTAAGTGACTTATTTTGGTGTAAAACTGGGGGTAGATTCCAAAACACATCCTCTCAATGTAAAGTGGTCACTTAAACTTACAGCAAGTTTTTTGGACTCAGGTCCTGTACTTGTGCCACTGCCTTTTAGATCTGTACCGTGTCTAAATGCTGCCACTGGAGCAGTTCACAAACACAAAAATAAAACAGTAACTTTCATAAGAATTGATTTTCAACATTTCATGCAGGAGGCTACTGCTCTACAGATCATCTCTTACCACAAATAGACAAAAAAAGAAAGTACTCAAAAGCAGTAATAAAAAGGGGTTGTTTTCCCAAACTGTGTAATGCAGTCCTGACACAGGTGCACAACCCAGATGTAGGCACACTACTAAGCAGCAGAACTCCTATTCATTTAATTCCAAAACAAGCTCTGACGAAGTTCAAAGGATCAGGACCTCATCTTGTCAGTGCAGGGCTATATAAGATGGGCACGCTAGATCCTCAGACTCTCTGCACGCCAACGGATGAAGACAGCTGAGATAGGAGACTGGTCAGCTAGGAGGGGTGTAGTTTGAGCAGGTAAGTAAACTCTACCCCCAGGAGTGATGTGTATTTGCGTTTTTTGTAAGTGTAGAGAAGGGGAATAAGGACGGAGGGAAGGAATACTGCAACAGTGATCAGTAGGACATCTACTGTTGTGGTAAGTTCTTACACGATTGTACTATGTCTTGACTGAAATTACTGTTGCAGTAATCATAACAGATGGTGATTCCCAGAACTGTAGACAGAAAAAGAGGGTAGAAGACAAAATACAGATAGTAGAATCCAGGAGGCCACAAAGAACTGTTCTTGCAAAAGCCATCCTGGATCTGGAAAAGGCATCCGAGATACAGTGTTTAGTGAAGGTGTGGAGAGAGGACATAGTGGCAGCTTCTAAAAAGGATCTGGTGTCCACACCTTTGCAGGCAGAAGGCACCAGATGAAGGAACTGCTCAAGTGGAATGTGCTTTTGGACAAGAGGGCAAAATCTTATCATACTATGAATATCAGCAGGAGATGGTTTTCAAAATCCAGGATGCAATTGTTTACTTAGAAAATGACTGTCCCAGAGAGAAGTCCACTGGAGGAGACAAACAGCTTATCTGTTTTCCTGGTGTTTATATTACGCTGTCGAAAACTCTATCGACAGCGCAATAATCGACACGAAAATGTTGAAACCCCCAAACATCGAACACACACACACAGAAAAATCACCCAAACACAACACAAATTGCTCTATGCAGGGGGGCAAGCCCCCCCTGCACCCCCACACCCCCCGCTACTTAAATATACCAACTCAGAGATCGCACTACATTGCAGATTTCCATTTACACGTGCGATGACTTTCGCTTTCGACATTTTGGTGCCGACAATATCTCTTTCGATATTGTCGGCCTTTGACAGGGTGAAGTAGACCGGTTTTACTAATGGCCTTAGTTTTATCCACCTCAACTGACTGTGAATAACGAAGTGTGGAATTTGTTCTCTATTTTAGGGATTGGGAAAGAAGGCTGGTAGGTTGATGGCCTGATTGAGGGTCAACTCATTAACCACTTCAGGCATTAAGGAAGGGTTGGCCCTAAAGCTTACCTTATCTTTACGGAAGATGAGAAAAGGAGGAATGGCCAGTAGAGCATGAAGTTCAGAAACTCGGAGCTGAGGTGAGGGCCAGAAGCAGCACAGTTTTCCATGCGCAAAATCTTAGGATGGCAAAAGCTGCTGGCTCAAAAGGGGACAAAGTAAGTTTTTCTAACAAAGTTAAGGTCCCATGGCAGACTAATGGACTTCCTTGGAGGTTTAAGGTGCAAAACTCCTCTCAGAAAAAGGTTGACCTTTGTCCTAGACATAAGTGGGAGTTCCAAGGGTAAGTATGCATTACATACTAAATTTCAGAGACCTGAGATTAAATTAAGTCCGCAAATTTCTATTAAAGGAACCAAGCCTTGTGGTAGATGTAGTGGGTGTTCTTATATAGTTAATTCTTTTTTATATATTACCAATATTCGTTTTAGAAAGTACAGTTTTATACCTACCATAAATGTAGATGTTCGAGTGCTCATACAGCTGCAGTCATAACAGATGGGTTATCCTGCCGTCAGGCGGGTCCTCGGTCGGCCGAATTCCAAAGTCTAGGTCCAGCTTCAGTTGTCGTCGCTTCCTCCCTGACGTCAGTGCGGCAGGGGTATAAAAGAGGCAGCCAACGCCATTTTCTTCAGTTTTTCTTGCCCCAGATGTCAGGTGCTCCCAGGAGGAAGGCAAACATAATGTTAAGCAAAATTACAATGTTGATAAATCAAAAACAGTAGTTGCAAGCAAATACACCATAAAAGAGTACCCCAAAAGGTTATATGAAAAGGGTTTGTCATAAGGCCTGTCCTAAGAGGGGTTGGAGGGAGGGAAACTTGGACTGCAGCTGTATGAGCACTCGCACATCTACATTTATGGTAGGTACAAAACTGTACTATGTTCATCGTGCATACAGCTGCAGTCATAACAGATGGGTAGAATCCCAAAGCTAAGTAAGGGTGGTAGGCACTAAGTGGAACTAGGAGGGGCTAGGATGCTCTGCAGGACTGCTGTGGCACAGCCCGCTCTAGATTTAGAGTATAGTGGGAGGTGATAGTGCTTGGAGAAAGTGTGCACTGAACTCCAGGTGGCTGCTTCCAAAATATCCTTGGTAGGGACCCCCCTGAGGAAGGCTGCAGAGGTAGCTGTGGCTCTGGTGGAGTGGGATCTGATGCATGTAGGCACAGTTTTTCCATGAAATGAGTAACAATAGCGTATGCAGTGGGCTAGCCATTTTGAAATTGTCTGTTTGGAAATAGCCTTTCCTTGAGCACCTGCAGCATAGGACACACAGAGTTGCTCAGATTTCCTGAATGGCTTTGTCCTGTCCAAATAAATAGAAGTTATGTCCTTGCCATAACGTTCCATGTGGAGTGTTCATCTCGCCTTGGTTATTACACATGGGTTCGGAGCCAATCCTCGGCTCCGTGTCGGCCGCCTGCAAGCTCTGCATCGAGAAGAAGCTCGAGATCACCTAATACCCACAATCCCCCTCTGCCTTTACCTCAGATCTAGTTTGCAAGCAAACCAGTCATAGAGAGTACACACACATACCAAAAATTACCTAATGATAGGATTATCTATATACATATATATATATATATACATACATACACAAGTGTATCATATAATACAACTAATGCAACTGCAGAAGGAGAATACTCCAGACCAGGCACCAAATCGAACGTTCTTCCTAAGGGTGGGAAGGGTGGGAGTGTAATAACCAAGGCGAGATGAACACTCCACATGGAACGTTATGGTAAGGACATAACTTCTGTATGTGAGAGTGTTCAATCTCGCCTTTGTTCTTACACATGGGTAGCGTCCCTAGCTCCATGATCCTGAGGAACTCACTGGAGAACGTTCTTGAGCACAGTGGAACCAAAGGTTGCCCTATCCCTAGAAACCCTGTCCACTTTGTAATGAGAGATAAATGTATGCGGTTTAGCCCAAGTAGCAGCCGCACAGATCGTGTCTAATGGTAAGCGAGCTGCGTGAGCTAAGGATGTAGACACTGATCTGGTAGAATGTCCTTTGGGTTTGACTGATAATGTTTGATTAGAAGCCTCATAAACGTATGTGATACAATCAGTTAGCCATTTGGAAAGAGTTAGTTTCGTAACTGCTACACCCTTTCTGCTGTCAGCAAAAGCTACAAACAGTTGATCAGATTTCCTGTGATCTTTTGTTCTATCCAAATAAAATCTGAGTTGTCTATGGACATCCAATTTGTGCAACATATACTCCAATTTATTAGAGTGGTTTTTGAAGAAGGTGGGTAATTCAATGGACTGATTAATATTATTAGTAGAGCAAACTTTGGGGAGAAAGGATGGATTAGTGCGAAGGGATACTCTGTCAAGAGTGGAAAATTAAATAAGGGTGTTTAATAGAAAGAGCTTGAAGCTCAGACACTCGCCTAGCGGATGTAATGGCCACTAGGAATAGAGTTTTCCACGACAAAAATTTCAATGGGCAAATTGAGGCTGGTTCAAAGGGGGGCAACATCAATTTAGAAAGTAAGAGGTTCAAATTCCACGGTGATGTAGGACTTCTAACTGGTGGTCTGATATGAAAGGATCCTTTTAAAAAAGCCTTACAAAGTCTGTGAGCCATAATAGGCGCACCACATTCTTCCACATGATAGTTAGAAATGGCAGCCAACTGCACTCAAAGTAGCAGGAGAAGCTCCTTCATGAAACAATTCTGTCAAGAACTCCAATATCTTGTTCAACGGAGCTATAACAGGGTCCAAATGATGTGAATTAGCCCAGAAGACGAAACGTTTCCATTTACTGGTGTAGGTCTTTGTAGTGGAAGCTTTATGAGAAGCCACTAAAATATTTTGAACCGCCGGTGTAAGGGAATCAGACCTGGCTAGAAAGGGAAGCGGAGCAGCCAAGCTGCTAGATGGAGTGATTCGAGAGATGGGTGAGGGACTCCTGACGAGTGGATCAGTAGATCCGGCTCTGGGTCCAGCATCCAAGGTCCGCGAATGCGGTGATGCAATAGAAAGGGGAACCAAATCTGACGAGGCCAGAATGGGGCAATGAGGATTATAGTCCTCTGAAGGTTGTTGGCTTTCTGCAGAAACTTTGCAATCAGGGGAAATGGAGGAAAAGCATACAGGAGACCCGGGGGCCAATCGTGCACCAGCGCGTCCCTGGGGACTTCCCCTGGAGGGTAATAGGGCAAAGTAGCTCCTGCATTTGGCGTTCATTGGAGACGCAAACAGATCGCAGGAAGGCTGGCCCCACTTGCGAAATATCATGTTCGCAATTGACTGTTTGAGGGACCACTCGTGAGGCAACAGTATTGCTCTGCTCAGCCTGTCGGCTATGATATTGGATGACCCCGGGATATGCGTTGCGATCAGAAAGCGACCCGTGGACTCCGCCCATTGCCAAATTCTCATGGCCTCTCTGCATAGTTGATAAGACCTGGTTCCCCCTTGCTTGTTTATGTACCAGACTACGGACATGTTGTCTGTCTGAACTGCAATAGTTCCTAGAGGAAGAAGGGGAGCAAAGTGTTGCAACGCTAAAAACACTGCCCTCAACTCCAGAACATTGATGTGCAGATTGTACTCCAGATTGGTCCATTCGCCTTGGACTGTCTGTCCCTGAAAGATGCCCCCCCACCCTATCAGGGAAGCGTCCATGGTTATCGCCGCTGTGTGGGTAGCACAAATGGTCTTCCGCTGGAAAGGTTGCAAGTCTGTAGCCACCAAGTTAGGTGTGATTTGCATGTGTTTGTTATCAAAATTTCGTGAGTCAGAGGTAGCTGCTGGAATGACCATTGTGCAAACAGGAGCCATTGTAGAACTCTCATGTGCAGTCTTCCCAATGGTATCGCAATGAGAGAAGCTGCCATGAGACCCAAGACCTTCAGAACCAGCTTTGCCGGGGACTTTCTGGACGACAGCAGGAGAGAAATGTTGTTTTGAAGTGCGACTATCCTTTCTGTAGGAAGCCTTAGAACCAAATGATGCGTATCTAATTCCGCTCCTATGAATAAGATATGCTGTGATGGCTGTAGCAAAGATTTTTCGAAATTTACGGAAATTCCGAGGTGAATACAAAGTTGTAGGGTGTAATCCCTGGCCTGTATCAGTTGGCCTGGTGGTGGCAGACAGGAGCCAGTCGTCCAGATCACGGAAACACCTGGAATCCTAGGCCTCAGATGAGACGCTACCACTGCCATGCATTTGGTGAAAACCCTGGGGGCTGAGGGCAGACCAAAGGGCAGGGCCCGAAACTGATAGTGACTGGCTCCCAGCCGAAGCGCAAATGATCCCTGGACGCCCTGGCCATTTTGATGTGGTAGTATGCGTCCTTCAGATCTATTGAGCACATCCAGTCGTCCTTCTGTAAGAATGGAAGGATCGATTGAAGCGTGACCATTCGGAACTTTTCCTTCTTGACAAAGGTGTTGAGGTTGCTTAGGTCCAGAATCGGCCTCCAGTCCCCTGTCTTCTTTGGAACTAAAAGAACCTTGAGTAAGTCCGAATCCTATTTGGTCCGCTGGGACTGGTTGGATGACTCTTTTTTCTAGCAGCTTTGAAATTTCTATAGCTGCTGGGTCTCAGATGGGGTGGTACATCTGGGAGTTTTCTCTTTGGAATGGGGTGGATAGGAATGGTATTTTGTAACCTCTGGTAACAACGCTTTTACCCAGTTGTCTGTAATAATGTTTTGCCAGGCCTGAGGGTATAAAGCTAGCGACCCCGACTGCCTCCAGAGCAGGACAGTCGGGCCTCCTCTCAGGAGTGCTGAAAAGGTTTACCAGGGGGTATCCCTGTCACCTTGGTTTTGGACCCCTCTGCCGCCCGGGCGGCATCTTCCACCTCTGCCCCTCCTCTGCCTCTAGAGGGGCATCACCCTGTGTGCTTGGGAAAGATCCTTGGGGTTTTGAAACCACATTTTCCCACCACGTTGCCCTTTGGGGTACGGTCTGGAAGGGGTGGAAAACGGACTCAGACAGCAGACAGAGTCTTTCCCTCCTGTTCACACCGGTAAGGGTCTCCTTTACTTTAGGGCCAAAAGTGTGGCACCATCAAATGGGGCGTTAGTAAAGGAAGACTTGAAGGCTTCCGAAGCGAACATAAGCGCATCCAGGATTGCCTACGAAGAGCAATCGCTGAAGCCGCTGCCCTACTCGATCCTTGACTGCGTATGATATCAGCCTCATGGATGAGTTAACAATGGATGTAAGGGTATTTAGATGTGCGAAACTTTCTCTGAGACAGCAGCATCTGTAGTACCCTGGAGGGTATCTCCCAACTCTTTGACTAGATCCCTCTGTAAGCGTGTAAAATGAGTCAAATAGTTCAGGGAACGCATAGAAAAAGCCGCTGAACTAAAAATGCGCTTCCCGTATCTGTCCATAGTCCTAGAATCTCTGTTAGGTGGATGGACAGATGAGGAAGACTCCGACATCTCCTTTTTCGTGGCCGCTGCCACCACCATGGCGTCTACTGGGACTCCTTTAGTGAGGTAAGCCTTGTCCTGGGGTGCAGTGATGTACTTATTAGGCTTCCTAGGGACTGGTTCCACCGTGTCAGGTGTCTCCCACGCCCTTCGAGCAATCAACTCCATTAACTCATCGAAGGGCGGAGTGACCCAGGAGGAGGAAGGGCGAGCACCAAATGCCTTCAGCAGGACTGACTCATCCTCAGAAGGGGGGAGGGACTGCCAATCACCTCTCTGCTTAAGGATCTCCAAGATGTCAGTCTACTGGGACTCCTTTAGTGAGGTAAGCCTTGTCCTGGGGTGCAGTGATGTACTTATTAGGCTTCCTAGGGACTGGTTCCACCGTGTCAGGTGTCTCCCACGCCCTTCGAGCAATCAACTCCATTAACTCATCGAAGGGCGGAGTGACCCAGGAGGAGGAAGGGCGAGCACCAAATGCCTTCAGCAGGACTGACTCATCCTCAGAAGGGGGGAGGGACTGCCAATCACCTCTCTGCTTAAGGATCTCCAAGATGTCAGAAAGGAGACATCTTCCGTAGGTGACTTTGGGGACCCTTCTGACTCATCCAAGTCAGTATCGGATGTTAAAGATTCCTGTGGAGCATCTAAGTGTCTCCTCTTACACAATCTTTTCCTAGGGACCTCTTCGGGGGGAGCATCCGAAGAAGCCTCCGAGGAAGAGGGGGCACCCTCCAGGGGTGGCTGAGACACCGGTGCTCGACGCTTGGATGTGGCCGTTGGTGCAGAGGAAGATAACGGTCCTTTAAGGGGAGGAGAGGATGCTTCTACTGATGTGGTTGTCTGGGTAGACAACACCTTCCTCATAAGATCGAAGGCCCCGGGTCCCGAGTCAAGAATCTCCCGGTTCGAAGAAATGGGAAGAATCCCGAGACAGGCACGAAGGCATCGACCCGAGGACGGAGCGAATCAATCCGCCGAGGCCCGAGGGAGAGTCGAAACGAAACATCGGTTCGACTCTCGCCCGAACCAAGGACAGATCGTCGGCTCGAGACTCCGGTACGGATCCGACGGAGTCGAGGTGAAAGGAACAGACCGAGAAAAGGACGGTTCTGGACCTGAGGGCTCCACAACCAGTAGATCAACCTCTTCCGGCTCCAAAGACTGGACAGGTCTCGGAGGAGGAACGGATGGAGACAATGGGAGGCCTTCAAGTTTCGACACCAACTGGGTGGAAACCGAAATAAGCTTGGATAGGGCCGAATGTTCCAATAACTTCTGCACCACACGGTCCACATCGATATCGGAAAGCTTAGAAGAACGGGTCGAAGGAACCGAAGACGGAGCCGACCTCAACAGTGTCGAAGGAGGGAGCTCCATCACCGGTTCCAAGACTCGAGGCTCGGAAACTGACACCAGTTGAACACTCGGCCCCGAAGTCTGTGGAACCGGTGATCTAACTTTAGTGGAAGAGCTCGGAGCCGATGACTTAGGCTCCAACGTCTTCGATTCCTTCGAGGACTTGGATGCCTGGTCAGAAGCATCCAGAGCCTCCTGAAAGGAAGGTTTTAATAAACCCCTGTCCATTAATTTCCTGCGCCTATCTGTCATGACCCTCCCACTGAAAGAATGACAAATAGAACAGTCTTCTTGCAGGTGGAGAGGGCCAAGACAGTAGACACAGGAACTATGGTTGTCAGTTACTGACATTTTTTGCCCACACTGGCAACGCTTTCTAAGTAAATAGAAATATAGTCAAATCCAGAAAAACAGTCAAGTCCGGTAAATTTGTCAAATCCAGTAATGAGTCAATCCAGTTGTCAAATCCAAAGAGTGGTGGTAGGCCCCGAAGAGAACTCTGACTAAGTTTTATAACTTAAACGGAACCGAGATTTCCCTACACCTTTCCACACTCACACAAATTATTATTAAACAGTTTCTAATACTAAAGTACCAGAGAAAAAACAAGAATAAAATTCTAATCTTATCTGAGGTGCTCGAGCTCGACCCAGTGATGCGAACGCTGCAGCGGCAAACTAGATCTGAGGTAAAGGCAGAGGGGGATTGTGGGTATTAGGTGACCTCGAGCTTCTTCTCGATGCAGAGCTTGCAGGTGGCCGACACGGAGCCGAGGATCGGCTCCGAACCCATGTGTAAGAACAAAGGCGAGATTGAACACTCTCACATTAATGAAGTTGTCTGTGAATGTCCAAGAAATGTAATAGTCTTTCCCCTTTGTTTTGTGGACTAGGATAAAAGGTAGGTAAAGTGGATAGTCTGATTCAAAGCTACACTGGATACTACCTTTGGCAGAAAGGTAGGGTTGGTTCGTAAGAAAACTCTGTCCTGATGGAAAATGATGAATGGTTGCACAGCCATGAGGGCCTGTAGCTCCGAAACCCTGCAAGCTGAGGTGATAGCCAGAAGAAAGGCTGTTTTCCATGACAAGTACTGTAACTCTGATGAAGAAGCTGGCTCGAAGGGAGGAAGGGTCAGCTTTTCTAATATGAAGTTGAGGTCCCAAGCAGGGACTGGTAGTTTCCTTGGGGGTTTTATATTCTTTGCCCCTCTGAGGAACTGCCTTAAGAGAGGATGGGAGAATAAAGGAGGATCTGTGTTGTATTGTGCAGAAATGGCTGAAGCGTGGATCTTGATGGAGGAGAAACAAAGTCCATTGCTTAACATCTCAGCTAGGTACGGTAAAATTTGAGGTATATTTATTACCCAAGGATTCTGTCCCTTCTTTTGATTCCAGGCACAAAATCGTTTCCATTTGGCGGAGTAGGCCTTTCTTGTAGAAGGTCTTCTGGCCTCCAAGATGACATCCTGCACCTCCTTGGAAAGGAGAAACTGTTGGAAAATCAAGGAATTCTCCATGCAGCTAGATTTAGAGTTTTGAGATGGCTGTGAAGAGTTTTGTAGTTGTGCTGGGATAACAGAAGAGGGACTAGAGGTAGGATCCATGGTGGGGTAGGATCCATGGTGGGGAATGTGTCAGGCTCTTCAGGAGCGGATACCAGTGTTGCCTTGGCCAGTCTGGAGCAATGAGAATCATTTTCGGCCTCTCTGCTCTGGCTTTTAATAGAACTTTGGGCAGCAGAGGAAGAGGCGGGAAAGCTTAGACTGTCAATGTTGCCCAATTGAAGGAAAGTGCGTCCACTTTCCAGGCCTGTGGATGATAGGTCCTTGAACAAAATTTTTTCAACTGGCGATTTCTGCGGGTAGCAAAGAGATCTATGTCTGGCTGTCCCCATGCCTGAGTTATCTTTGTGAAAATTTGAGGATGCAACTTCCATTCGTGTGGATCTGTCATATTTCTGCTTAGGTTGTCTGCCAGTGTGTTTTCCTTCCCTGGCAGGAATTGTGCCTGTAGTTGAATTTTCAATTCCAGTGCTGTGTTCCATAGGGTCATGGCTTGCCTGCACAGGGGGTATGAATGAGTTCCCCCGTTTGTTTATGTACCACATCACTGTGGTGTTGTCTGTCCTTATTAATAGCTGGCCTGGATGCAGTAGGTCTTTGAAGGTCGTAACAGCCTTTTGCACGGCTAGCATTTCCTTTTGGTTGATGTGAAGGAGCTTCTCTTTTCGTGCCCATTTTCCCTGAATGCACTGATTTGTCATGTGTGCTCCCCAGGCGTAGTCTGAGGCGTCTGTTGTAATGATTTTAGTTGCTTGAGGTACACAGAAAGGAAGACCTGTGTTTCTTTGGCAAGCTTGAGCCCACCACATAAATTCCTTTTGAAGGTAGGGAATGAGTGGTATAATTGCTTCCAAGCTGTGGCTGTGTTGAGACCATAAGTTTTTTAGGTACCATTGAAGTTTCCTCATATGTAGCTTTGCACATGGGATAAGTAGGATGCAAGATGCCATGAATCCCAGAGCCTGCAGGACTTTCCTTGCAGTTAGCCTGGTGTAAGTTGCCATTTTTCTGAAGTATTGAGACAGTTGCCCTTGCTCATCTGGCGTGAGGTAGGCCATCTGGGTGGTTGTATCCACGTTGGCACCCAGGAAAATAATTTGTTGAGAGGGTATTAGTTTTGATTTCTTTTTGCTGATTGTGTATCCCAGGAAGTTCAACAGTTTTATTACAAATGCCAGGTGCTGCAGTAGTATGTCCTTGCTGTCCGCTTGGATCAGGCAGTCGTCCAGATATGGGTAGATTTGTATCCCTTGTAGTCTGAAGAAGGCGATTACTGATGCCAGGCATTTCGTAAACACTCTGGGCACAGTAGATAAGCCAAAGGGCAATGCAGAGAATTGGTAATGGGTTGAACCTGCAAGAAATCTGAGGTATCTTCTGCAATCTTGTCTGATAGGGACATGCAGGTATGCCTCCTTGAGGTCCAATGTTACCAGCCAAGACTCCTTGCCCAGCATGGGAAGAAGCTGCTGTAATGTGAGCATCTTGAATTTTGGCACCTGTAGATATGTGTTTAGGATGGATAGGTCTCCAATCTTTGTCTTTCCTTGGTACCAGGAATAGTCTGGAATAAAACCCTTGACCTTGTTCTTTTGCAGGTACCTCTTGAATTGCTTTCATGTCCATGAGAGCTGAAATTTGTTTTTGTGCCTCTGCCCTTTGATTTCGTGGCAGGTTTGGCATGCCTCTCATTTTTGGAAGGGTGTGAAAGTGGAACCTGTAGCCTCTGTCTATAATGTCCAGAATGCATTTGTCTTTTGTAACAATATGCCAATTTTTTGAGAATAATGTCAGTTTTCTGCCCAAAGGTGTTGCCATTAAAGCTTTGCTTGGCAGGTGTAGGGGAAGTCATTGTGTCTGTTTTCTAAAAGACTGTGATCTATCTTCTCCACCTCTTGGGGTTGGTGCTTGTCACTGTCTGGCTCTGAAAGATCCTTGATGTTGCCCTCTACCCCTTGGACGCCTGTATCTGCCCCTTTGAGGTCTGTCCGTGGCTGGAAATGACCAATTTTTTGAAGGCCAGTTTCTGCTGAAACGTGGAGGCTGTACCTGCAGGAAATCTTTCATTGTTTGCATTGATTTTGCTTTTTCCTCCATTTTCTTTAGCACCTCCTCTGCTTTAACACCAAACAATACATCTTTTTGAAGAGGTGCATCTAATAATTTAGCTTTGACATGATCTGGTAAGGTTTGCTCTTTGAGCCAAGCATGCCTACGTATAACAGACCCCGTAACAGCAGCTCTACATGAGGCCTCTAAAGCATCAAAACCACACTGCAAGGTATGTTTACCCACTTGCTCTGCACCATGCAAGAAATCCTGCAACTCTTTTAAATCTGGTTGTTCTGGTTGTGTCATTTTGCTTTTCAGCTGAGATATCAAAAACTGTCGATACTTTAACAAATGGAACTGACAGTTTAATGCCCTCATGTTTAAAGTGGCCGAGGTGTACACCTTTTCCCCCCCACCTTTCTAAAGATCTGGAATCTCTCTCTGAAGGTAATGGGTTTTTTAGCAGTGGAGGCCTTAATTCCCTTGGGACCCTGTGAAATAGTTTCTGGGTCAGCAGTATGGCTTTTATATAGGAACTGGTGAGAATCAGGAACCCGGTAATACCGGTCTGGTTTAACAGGAGCTGGAGCCAAAGAATCAGGATTAAGGTTGGCTTCTGTGTACACATCATCCAATATATCTAGAACAGAAGGGATAGCCAGAGGCCTATGCTGCGGGAGCAAAAGAAATTCCCTGAGCCTTTTCTTGGAATCTGAGTAATCTTGGCCTTCCCAGTGAAAGTGTTCCCTCATTGTATGCAGGGTTTCCCCAAAAGGGAAGTCCTCAGGGGGGGAGACCAAGGGAATAGACTCCTCTGCATCAGAGTCTTCGAATGGAGAAAAGGCACAATCCTGGTCCTCAGATAGTTCTGAGGCAATAGAAGCTTGATCTGAGGAAGGGTAGTCTTCCTCTAATCTGGGCCTTTTGTCAGAGGGGGGTTGAGAACCCCTGATAAGAGTAATCAAATCCTCAGCCATTTTAAGCATCTGTTTTTTAGGCATGGAGCCTTGAGAGGGTGTCTGAGGAACCTGTTTTTTGGTTTTCATCGCTGTTTTAGATTTAGTGAAGGCTTTAATAGAGAAGGAGGAAGGCCTGAAGACCCCTTGAGAAATGGCAGGCCTGGCTAAATTCTGAGTTTCCCAGCCAGGAGTGGCGTCAGTATTTGTAGTAGGAATGGGGGCCGAGGAGCCTGTGACCTCGGGTACTGAAGACACCGGTAATGCATTGTCATCAGTACTCAGGGGCTGTGTAGGCGCCTCGCTGAGTACCGGAGAACTGGTAGTCGGCCTTAGCGTGGTATCAGTAGGTGGTGCGGACCTCGTATGCCGGTCCTTATCTTTGCGTTTTTTGCTCAAAACTGGAGTCGGAGTATCCGACGACATAATATAATTAAATTTTTTGCCAAAAAAGTGAAGGACGAACTCCGCCCGACGCTTAATAGTGCATTTGTTGAATCTAGCACAAAAACGGCAGGCCGAGACATCATGGTCTGGACCTAAGCAAGGTATACAGTAAGAATGGAAATCCTTATGCAGTATTTGCTTCACACATGAAATGCAATTATTAGCTTTGTCTGACATCGGTCTGAGGCAAGAAAAGTTTCCCCAACGGGGTACTTAGCTTTCAAGAAGACTTCGGCTGAAATACTTTCGTAAATCTCAGGAGCTGGCCGACCGGCACTTGCGAACTGCTTCTGCTTCGGGCACCGCGCGGCAAGAAAGACTGGAGAAAATGGCGTCGGCTGCCTCTTTTATACCCCTGCCACACTGACGTCAGGGAGGAAGCGACGACAACCAACGCGGGACCTAGACTTTGGAATTCGGCCGACCGAGGACCCGCCTGACGGCAGGATAACCCATCTGTTATGACTGCAGCTGTATGCACGATGAACATCTAGTGGAGCCTATGACTGTAGGACAGAGGGGGTTGTTTATGCTATTAAATGTAATTGAAATAAGTTTTACATTGGACAAACAAAAAGAATGTTTAAGACACGATTGTTAGAACATCTAAGAGATATTACAGTGAATAGAATGGAGAGCCCTTTGGCTCTTCATTTTAATAAATGTCATGGTGGATATCCAGTGGGTTTGAAAGCCACTATTTTGGAATAAATTAAAATGGACTGTTTTGATAAAGAAGCATATAAGTTTATGCTTCTAAGAAAGGAAACCGTGTTTATTTTTAAAGTATAATACATTGATGCCTATAGGCTTGAACACAGAATGTTGTTAGAAAAGTATTATATGAATTGCTGTGTGTTACTTTAAAGTTGTATTTATTTATATAATTGTTTAACTGTTTATTTAATTGGAGATGGGACTATATAAACCGTTTTTAAATTCTGTATGTTACTCCTTGAAGGCTAATTGTGGCCGAGGCGCTAGAGGAATAAATTATTTTTCAGTGGCTGCTGTGTTTTTCGTTTTGTGGTGAAGCAATTCAGCGTTTTTCTTCGTTTGTGTTACCATTATAAGTATGGATTGATAGCAGATAAGTGAGCTTTAATGGAAAAGAAGGCCAAACCAGAATGTAGCAGCTCACAGAAGTATTGACGAACATGGAAATGTCTGACAAAAGGGGTTGCATTTTGTGTTTAAGGCACCAAGCTGAGAATCTTTTCCACTTGGTCATATAAGATTTTCTGGTACTAGGTTTCCCAGCTTCTTGTAGTACCCGAACCGCCTCTTTAGAGAAAGAAAGTCTTTTAGAAATTATAATCCTATCATACAGAAAGTGGGACTGAGGGAAGGTCAAACTGGGATGAAGAAGCTACCCTTTCTGTTGATTGATGAGGTCTGGTTGTAAAGGCATTCTCCAGAAATGTTTTCTTTGACAAGAAAAACAGGAAGGGGGACCAATTTATCTCAGCCAGAAGCAGAAGTTTTGGAGAGAATTTCTGGACCTTGAGCAGGAGTCCTTGCAGCAGGGGCAGAGGAGGGTATACACACCGATGGGTTTCCCTGACCACTGGAAGAAGGCCTCTGTCTTCTAGGCAAGGGAGGATGGGTTCCTGGTGCAGAAATGAGGGAACTGGAGATGTTGGGGGGAAGTGAAAAGTGCTTTCTTTGGTGTTCCCCGCTGAAGGATGATACAGCTGAAGAACTTCATTTTCAAAGACCATTTGTAAGGGTCCTCCATGTCCCTGCTTAAAGAGTTTGACACAACATTCTCCTGAGAGGGAATATTCATTGCACAGTGCATGCAAGATTCATGTAGGAAGCAAAATGCAAGGCTGCACTGGGGGTAGGATCCTGTGTCTCCCTGCTTATTTATGTACCACATCACTGTGGTGTTTTCTGTGTACACCAGCAGAGTGCCTGGCTTCCAGAGATGTGAAAAGGTCTGTAGAAGTGTAATAATTTCTTTTACGTTGATGTGTTATTTTACTATGGGGACAGACCACTTCCCCTTAACCTTGTGGGCTCTGGTCCAAGACCCCCACACCCTGTCAAAAGAATCTGTGACCATGACTTGGTTATGTGGGGCTGAAGAGAATGGAAGGCCTGGGTTGAGAGTGACCTGACTGATCCACCAACAACATTCCATCTGGATACAAGGCAGTAGAGGGAGGAGGGCACTGAGAAGGTGTCAGTGTTGGGACCACACTGATTTCAGATATCACTGTATTCTTCTCATGCATAGTCTGGCAAGGTGAAGCACAGGAACTGTGGCAGCCATAAACCCCACAGCCCAAAGGATCTCTGTTGCTATAAGATGAGTCTTGGTGGAGAATGTTCTGAAGTAGTTGGTAACAGTGGTGACTTTCTCCTAAGGAATAAAGGCATGCATAGTGGAGTTGTCCAGTCTGCAGCCCAGAAAGGTCAAGTCCTACGTAGGACTGAGCTGATTTTTTTTTTAAATTGATGGTGACTCCTAAAAGCGTCAAGAGTTGCACAGTGTAATGAAGATGCTTTAGGAAGATGCCTTTGGACAGTGCCTGGATTAAAAGGTAATCCAAGTAAGGGAAGATATGTATGCCCAGAGTGTGGCAAAAGGAAACTACTGGAGCTAAACACTTTGCAAAAATCCTTGGATCTGCAGAGAGACCAAACGGCACAGCAGTAAACTGAAAATGTGATGATCCAGTACGGAACCTGAGAAATTTTCTGCAGGAAGGCCGAATGGGAATCCTTTAAGTCTAGGGATACCAGGGCCAGGAAAGCCTGAGGAAGAAGGAAGAAGGAAGGGCAGAAGAGTGTGCAAAGAGAACATTTTGAAGGTGGGCACTTTTAAGAAGGTGTTTAGCTGAGAAAGGTCCAGAATTGGTCTCCACTGGTCCTCCATCCTTGGGACAAGAAAAATTCCTGAATAGAGCCCTTTTCCTAAGAAGATTAAGGAGACTTCCCTCCTATGGTTCCCTGTGGTAGCGATTCTTGGATGATATGGTCCAGGAGGTGAATGTGGTTTGGAGAAGGAAGGGGCATTCCCCCCAGAGAGGGAATGTTTTCCCAAGTCATAGCGCAGGCCTCCTTTATGATGTTCAGGACCCATTTGATGAGGTCACTGTTTCCCAAAACAGGAGAGAGAGAAAATCTTCTTGACAGGGGGATGGAAGAAGAGGGAAGGAAGATAGTTCACAAGGGCTTGCTACCAAATGGAGACCCCTTGAAGGAGTATCCCTCGGAGGTTTATCTGGGAATCTTTTCCTGGGTGTTTTCCTCTGCTTATGAGAGGACCTTGAACCTCTCTTAACAAAGGAAGTAGATTTTGTTGGATAATTTCTACGGTACATAGGAACTGTGGAAACAAGTATTCGATGGCAGTCTTTCATTGTTTTGTTTTGTTTCTCTAATACTTTGAAAAGACTGTCAGCTTGTGAGCCAAACAGAAGTATACTCTCCACAGGAGAATCTAAGAGTTTAGACTTAAAGACTTCAGAAAAAGGCTGAACTCCCAGTCAAGCATATCTTCTGATGACTAAACTAGTAGCAGTTGGCCTGGAAGAAGCATCCACGCATCATAACTGCATTTAATTCTGTGCTTGACTATTTGGGAAGCCTGGGTCATTACGGTCTGCATATGTTGTAGAAATAAATGGAATATGTGGGAGCAGTACATCCATAAAAAAATAAGTTACATTCTTACCATAACATTCCATCTGTACTGTTGATCTTCATTTATTCATGACAGATGAGTTTCAGTTCCGTCCTCGGAACCAACTTGGTCGATATAACAAGCTCGCACCAGCCAGAAACTCTCAAGCTAAGGTTATCCACAGTGCACCTCTCCTCATTTCCTCAAATCAACTTGCCTGTAAGAATAAGATAGCGGAGGCTTTGTGTGAGCAAATGCCCTATCACGCAACCAGGACCAAACCTGAACCTCCAGCAGCCTCGGGAGGGGGGGGGGGGTAGGAGGGTGGGATGTCAGAAATGAATGAAGATCGACAACACAAATGGAACGTTATGGTAAGAACATATCTTCTTTATCTGATGTTGTCAATCTTCACTCATTCATGACAGATGGGACAGATTCCCTAGCTACTTTATGTCCTGGGAGGCCCTATGGAAGAATATTCCTGAGCACCACTGAGCCACAGGATGCTCTCCCCCTGGAGACCATGTGCAATTTGTAATGAGTGATAAACGTATGAGGGGTAGCCCAAGTACCTGACAAAGTGACTTTAGAAAGTGAGTTACCTAAGTTGGTTCCTGAAAAGGAGGGACAACTGGTATGATTCCCAGAATGATTTAGTCCTAAGTAAAAACGCAATTGTCTATGTACATACAATAAATGCAGACAATATTCTCCTTTGTTAAAGGAATTTGGGAAGAAAACTGGGAGGTCATTGGATTGACTAATATTGAAATCTGATACAACTTTGGGTAAAAAGGTGGGGTTAGTCCAAAGACATGCTCTCTCTCTCTGTGAAAAACTATGTAAGGGTGTTTCACACACAAGACCTGCAATTCTGATATTCTCCTGGCCGAAGTGATGTCTACCAGGAATAACGTCTTCTAAGAAAAAATTTATTTTCGCAAGTGGCAGCTGGCTCAAAGGGTCGATGAGTCAAGGTTTGTAGGACTAGTGTTACATTCTAAGGTTCAATGAGCTCTTTAAAGGGTGGTTTTAAATGCAAAACTCCTTTTAAGAAGGTTTTGCAGAGATAGTGAGATATTACAGTGAAATCTTTGAAACCATTATGGAAATTTGAGATAGCTGCTAAATGGACTCTAATAGTACAGGCTGAGGCTCTTGAATGGAGTAAGGTTGATAAGTACTCCAGCACTGTATTAATCAGAGCTGAAAAGGGGTCAAGTCCTTTTCCTGAGACCACAACACAAATCTATTTCACTTACTAGAATAAATTTTCCTGGTGGATGGTTTATGGGAAGCTAGAGGAGTTTTCTGTACATGGGAAGATAAGATTATTTTGCCTGGCAATTACTGGAAGTGGAGGTACCAAGCTGTCAGCTTGAGGCTCAACAGGTTTTGATGGACCAACCCCTGTTGATGTTACAGTAATGCTGGAGTTGGGTCCAGAGTCCAAAGGCGGTGAACTAGGTGAGGCCAAAGGAAGGGAAACCAGACTTGGCGGGGCCAGTAGGGAGCAATGATGATTACTTTGCTTCTCAACTGATGTGCTTTCTTTAGAATTAGTGGAATCAGAGGAAAGGGCGGGAAGGCATAAAGCAGTCCCGGGGGCCAATTGTGTACAAGAGTCCCTCAGGGACTCCCCCTGAGGGTGGATTAGGGCAAAGTAGCTGCTGCATTTGTGGGTGATGGGAGATGCAAGTAGA